>NW_017671553.1:215101-278925 GCF_001879085.1 Nicotiana attenuata | reverse complement strand
GCCAGGAAGTCCCCTGAGTCCCTCTCCTGTGGTTTGCCTGACGGCGAAGATGTCGTTGACCCTGGCCTCCGCTTTCTTCGCGCCTGCATGGGCTGTGACGAACTTATCCGCCATTTCCTCGAACGTTGATATTGCCTTAGCCGGTAGCTGAGAGTACCATGTTAAGGCCCCTCCTGTCAACGTCTCGCCAAACTTTTTCAGCAGTACCGACGGTACCTGTTCTTTCGATAGGTCGTTGCCCTTCACAGCGGTGACGTAGTGGATCAGATGATCCTCGGGATCTGTGGTTCTGTCATATACCCTCAAGTAGGGTGGCATCTTGAAGGTTTTTGGGGTGGAGTGAGGGGCAGCTTCTTCAGTGTATGGTTGTTCAACGAACCTTCCCACATCGCGTTTTGGTAGCAACTTTGGAGCACCGGGGATCTTGTCGACCCTCTCCTGATGTTCCTTCATCTGACCACGGAGCGCCTTGTTTTCATTTTCCATTTCTTCCATCTTTTTTAGGATGGTTGTTAGCGTGCTATCGTTGGTCTGTGTCTCGATGGGTTTGTTATTCGCTAGTGCAACTTCCGGTTCACCCACGGCAGCAGTGGTACCTACCGTTGGTGTACACCCGATGTTACTTTGTGGCGACCTCTCAACGAAGCCACTTAGAGTGCTTGTTAGCCATCTTTCCAGTAGCTCTTTGACCGCTGAGGGTGCTTCCGTAGCCGCAGATGTGGAAGCTCCTTTTTCGTGCAAGATCGTCGGACCTTCGGATGGGGATGGTGAGATCTCTGCACCTGGTGTGATGCTGGGGTTGCATTCAGGATGCCATCGTCACTGGCCTCGTTGAGAGGGCTAAGGAGATTGGTAGTGACACCCAATATAGCTTTCGATCTTGTGTTATTTTCGGCCATCTTCTGTTTTTGTGTGGTGTAGAGAGTGGTAGTTAGTTGATCTCTAGGTGGATACTATGGTTTTGATTCTCGAAATCCCCACAGACGGCGCCAAATTGTTTGGCTCAAAAGTTAACGATATACTTTGTAAGCTAAAAAACAATCAAAAGTAGGAAAAGGGGTAAATCGTAATCAAATATAATAATCCTAGAGATGCAAAGATGATAATATTGTTGTAGATCTAGTATTGCAAAGTGATAATATGAACTCAATAAGATATGTTCGTTTGAAGTAGAGATAGAGAGAGAAAGCTAGAAAAATGAGAGAGTTGTATTATCTCAGATGCCCCTTTTACAATGTGAGGGTCTCCTTTATATAATAAGAGACCCTCCTCGAAAGAATCAAAAAGTTACAAAGATAGGTAATGTCTCCCCAGTGAAGACACTGAGTCCTAAACGATGTCGCTTTTGTCCCCACGGCCGAGTCGTACCCGCTACGTTAGTCGGCGTACACTCACTGGGCGTACCCACTGGCGTAGAGATGCTGAGGGTCAAATTTGACCCTATACAGCTTTATTTCTATCTTATCTCTTTGTCCAATTGTGTTACTATCATTGTTCTTTATTTCCAATTTATCTTTGTCCAATTATCGATAGGTGTTCATTATTTGTTTCTCTGTTTCAAATCTTTTTTCTATAGAGTAACTGATTCTAGTGGCGGAGGCAGGATTTTTGCTAAGGGGTTCAAAAAAAAAATGTTAAAAAAAAATTGTAGCTAGTGGGATTTGAACCAATGATCTTACAAAGATTTTGAATCCCCTTGACCACTATGATATGCCTTTGGGCTGTGTTATAGGAATTCAAAACATAATATATAGAGGTAAAAAATAGATTTTGCCTTATATATACAGTATAATTTTTCGACAAAAGGGTTCGGATTAACCCCTTTCGCCCCCTAAATCCGACCCTGACTGATTCTATGGAGAAGAGAGAAATTTAGGTCTTTCTTGAGTAGTTTAAACGAGGTTTCGCATCACTCCGTTATGACATTGGTCAATAACTAATTATTTTAAAAAAGAATGCGGCAAGTGGAATGCATTTAGATGCAATGCATGGTAATGTAATAGTTCTTAATCTACACAATAAGTTTTCTTGTTAAGCCTATGGTTGTTTTTGCATCAAGATTGACAGGTAAACTTAATGCCTATCTAGTTAAGTTGTAGCAGTTGATATATTTGGAACTTGGTGTGAGTGATTTTGATGGTTTTCCCTCCTATTACATTTTTTTCTTATAATTTTTCTCACGACCCGGAATTCCCACCGTCGAGATCATGATGGCGCCTAACATTTCACTTGCTAGACAAGCCAACTTTAGAGGTTATTAAGCCATTTTCTTAAACCTTTCAGTGATTAACAACAATTAAGCCATAACAAGTTATAAGAGTGCGAAAATCCATAACAACCTTAATATTTATACACAACAACCCAGAATCTGGTGTCATAATTCACGAACTTCTAAGATTAACTACAAGTAACTTGCTGAAAGAAAGTACAACTATTTTCGAATTAAAGAAACAATAAACTGAAACGGCTAGAAGGGGACTCCAGGGTTTGTGGACGCCAACAGATCGACCTTGGGTCTCCTATGGAATGAAGTCAGCAGCTAGTCTTAAGATCGGCTTGGACCGACACCAAAATCTGCACAGGAAATGCAGAGTGCAGTATCGGTCGGCGCTATGTACTGGTAAGTGTCAAGCCTAACCTCGGCGAAGTAGTGACGAGGCTAAGACAAGACACTCACAAACAACCTGTGAAGTATAACCATACATATACCAATAACAGTAATAAAAGAAACAAGACAGGTAATATTGGGAGGGGGACATGCTGAGGGGATCACAATATAAGGAATCAAAGCAGTGATAAAGACTTGATCAATCAATATGGCTTAAACAGATAGAACAAGTAAAAGTGGCAAAGAAAATTGCACGGCATCACCCTTCGTGCTTTTACTCTCAATCTCACCATATGAAACAATAGAAACGGCACGACATCACCCTTCGTGCATTAACTCTCTCATAACATGGCACGGCATCACCCTTCGTACATTAACACTCACAATCTGGCACGGCATCATCCTTCATGCATTACCATTCACAAAACATGGCACAGCATCACCCTTCGTGCATTAAAACTTTTCCTCACCAAAATAAGAAACAATAATGACAGGGAGATAGAAATGACAATAACAAGTCTTATTTCGACATTTGGTTCCACAATATCAACCTCAACTTTGAGTCAATACTCCATCAGTACCAAGGACCGTAAACATGACAAGAGTGCTCAACATAACAAGTACCTAGTCTAAACATGGATAATATGATCAAGGAAAGCAACAATCACAAGAATAGGACCCACTCACATGCTATGACTTAACAACAACGCATAGGTACTCGTCACCTCACCTATACGTTGTACCTAACATTCAAACACGTAACAAATAGGCAAACAAGGCCTAATCTCTCAAGCCAAGGTTAACCACGACACTTACCTCGCTCCAACGGCCAAACTCAAAGCTCAACCACAGCTTTTCCCTTCACACAAGCCTCCGGACCAATAGAATTTAGCAAATTACCAACCAAACGATTCAATTTAAGCCTTAGGAACTACCCAAGATAGCAAATGATTCAATTTAGGCCATTATTGAAAAAGTCAACAGAAGTCAACACCCAGGCCTGCTTGGTCCAAACCCAAAATTCGGACCAAAACCCGATTACTCATTCACCCCCGAGCTCGGATATATAATTGGTTTTGGAATCCGACCTCAATTTGTGATCTAAATCTCCAAAATTCGAAATCCCTAGTTTCTACCCGAAAATCCCCAATTCCACCGTGAAAACCTTAGATTCTAGGTTAAAATCTTGTAAAATGAAGTGAAAGATTGAAAGAAACTAGTTTAGAATCACTTACCTATGATTTGGGGAAGAAAGGTTCTCTAGAAAATCACCTCTTGTGGTTTAGGTTTTGAAAATTTGAAGAATGGGAGAAAAATCTCGTCCAAAAGTCATTTTGATCAGTTACAGGTGTCGCATTTGCGACCTGGGGTTCGCAAATGCGAACCCCGCAAATGCAAAGGTCTCCCCATTCCTGCTTGCATCGCAAATGCGAAGGAAATATCGCAAATGCGAGCCTGACCCTTTCCGCAAATGCGACCATGTGATTGCAAATGCGATCACTGCCTTCTCCTGTCCCAGTTTGCAAATGCGACCATGTGATTGCAAATGCGATCACTGCCTTCTCCTGTCCCAGTTTGCAAATGCGAAGTATTGTTTGCAAATGTGAACGCTGGCCTTCCTAGCCACTCTCCGCAAATGTGATGAGTGGATCGCAAATGCGGACCCTGTAGTGGTCGCAAATGCGATGATTGACCTCGCATTTGCGAGGTCTGAGGCCTGCAACAAAATATGATGCACCGACAGTGTTCTAAGTCCCATTTCCACTTCGTAGCCCATCCGAAACTCACCCGAGCCCTCGGGGCTCCAAACCAAACATGCACACAAGTCTTAAAACATCATACGAACTTGCTCGCGCGATCAAATTGCCAAAATAACACCTAGAACTACGAATTTAGCACCAAATCAAATGAAATTTTCAAGAGAACTTTGAAACTTCTAATTTCTCCGGACGTCCGAATCACGTCAAACCAACTGCGTTTCTCATCAAATTTCACAGACAAGTCATAATTATGTAACTGGACCTATACCGGGTTCTGGAACCAAAATACGGACCCGATATCTAAAAACTCAAACCTTGGTCAAACATTTCCATTTCATTAAGCCTTTAACTATCAAATTTAGACAAAGTCCGATATCTCAGGCTAGGGACTTCCGATTTTGACTCCGAGCATATGTCCAAGTCCAAATTATCGATACGGACCCATCGGGATCGTCAAAATACGAATCTGGATCCATTTACAAAAAATATTGACCGAAGTCAACTCAAATGAAGTTTTTAAGAAAAATTTCTTATTTTTAACAACTTTTAACATAAACGCTTTCCGGAAACACGCCCGGACTGCGTACGCAAATCGAGGAGTGTAAAAATGATATTTTTAAGGCTTAAGAGCGTTGAATTGAGTTCTAAAACATAAGATGACCTTTCGGGTCATCACATTCTCCACCTCTAAAATGAATGTTCGTCCTCGAACGGACATAGAAAAGTATCTGAGCTTGTGAAAAGGTGGGGATATCCACTCCGCATGTGGGACTCGGACTCCAAGGTAGCTGCCTCAACAGGCTGACCTCTCCACTGCACTCGAACTGAAGGATAACTCTTCGATCTCAACTGACGAACCTGCCGGTCTAGAATAACTATCGGCTCCTCCTCGTAGGTCAAATCCTTGTCCAGCTGGACAGTGCTGAAGTCTAACACGTGGGATGGATCGCTGTGATACTTTCGGAGCATGGACACATGGAACGCCGGATGAACTGCTGATAACCAAGGTGGCAATGCAAGCCTGTAGGCCACCTCTCCCACTCGCTCAAGGATCTCAAAAGGCCCGATATACCTAGGGCTCAACTTGCCCTTCTTTCCAAGTCTCATTACACCCTTCATAGGTGATACCTGGAGCAACACTCTCTCTCCGACCATGAATGCAAAATCACGGACTCTACGGTCAGCATAACTCTTCTACCTGGACTGAGCTGTACGAAGTCGATCCTGAATAATCTTGACCTTATCCAAGGCATCCTGTACTAACTCTGTACCCAACAACTGAGCCTCTCCCGGCTCAAACCATCCGATTGGCGGCCGGCACCGCCTACCATATAATGCCTCATAGGGAGCCATCTGAATGCTCGACTGATAACTGTTATTGTAGGCAAACTCCGCTAGCGGCAAGAACTGATCCCACGAACCTCCGAAGTCTATAACGCAAGCCCAGAGCATATCCTCTAATATCTGAATAGTGCGCTTGGACTGCCCATCCATCTGAGGATGAAATGATGTGCTCAGCTCAACCCACGTGCCCAACTCACGCTGCACTACCCTCCAGAAATGCGAGGTGAACTACGTACCTCGATCAGAAATGATAGACACGGGCACACCGTGAAGACGAACGATCTCACAAATACAAATCTCTGCCAACCGCTCTGAAGAATAGGTAACTGCCACAGGAATGGAATGAGCTGACTTGGTCAGCCTATCCACAATGACCCAAACTGCATCGAACTTTTTCTGAGTCCGTGGGAGTCCAACAATGAAATTCATAGTGATCTGCTCCCACTTCCACTCAAGAATCTCTAACTTTTGTAGCAAACCACCGGGCCTCTGATGCTCACACTTTACCTGCTAACAATTTAGACACCGAGACACATACGCAACTATATCTTTCTTCATTCTCCTCCACCAATAATGGTGTCGCAAGTCCTATACATCTTGGCGGTGCCCAAATGATTAAAATACTGGGAACTGTGGGCCTCCTCCAGAATCAACTCACAAAGTCCCTCCATATTAGGCACACAAACACGACCCTGCATCCTCAAAACTTTATCATCTCCAACAGTAACCTGCTTGGCACCACCGTGCCGCACTGTGTCCCTAAGGACAAGCAAATGAGGGTCGTCATACTGCCGATCTCTGATACGCTCAAACAAAGAAACCGTGCAAGCTAGAACACTGCTGGGGTCAGAAACATCCAACCTCACGAACGGATTGGCCACGGCCTGAACATCTAATGCAAGTGGTCTCTCACCGACTGGAATGTACGCAAGGCTGCCCATACTCGATGACTTCCTACTCAAAGCATCGGCCACCACATTGGCCTTCCCAGGATGATACAAGATAGTGATATCATAGTCTTTCAATAGCTCCAACCACCTCCTCTGCCTCAAATTGAGCTCCTTCTGCTTGAACAAATACTGCAAACTCCGATGATCCATGAATACCTCACACGGCACGCGTTAAAGATAGTACCTTCAAATCTTCAGCGCATAAACAATGGTTTCCATCTCTAGATCATGAACGGGGTAATTCTTCTCGTGAACCTTCAGCTGCTGCGAAGCATATGCAATAACCTTGCCACGCTGCATTAATACCACACCCAGACAAATACGAGATGCATCATAATATACGGTATAAGATCTAAAATCGTGGGAACCACCAACACTGGCGCTGTAGTCAAAGTAGTCTTGAGCTTCTGAAAGCTCACCTCACACTCGTCTGACCATCTGAACGGGGCACCCTTCTGGGTCAACCTGGTAAATGGGGCTACGATAGATGAAAACCCCTCCACAAACCGACAGTAATAACTCGCCAAACCCAAGAAACTACGGATCTCTATGGCTAAAGTAGGTCTAGGCCAATTCTAAATGGCATCAATCTTCTTAGGATCCACCTGAATACCCTCTGCAGATACAGTGTGCCCTAAGAAGGAGATTGAGTCCAACCAAAACTCGCATTTTGAAAACTTAGCATACAATTGGCTGTCTCTTAGAGTTTGAGGTACGATCCGCAGATGCTGCTCATGCTCCTCTCGACTGCGAGAGTAGATCAAGATATCATCAATAAACACAATCACAAAGGAATCCAGGTAAGGCTTGAACACCCGGTTCATCAAATCCATAAATGATGCTGGGGCATTTGTCAAGCCAAATGACATCACCAGGAACTCATAATGACCATATCGAGTCCAAAAAGCCGTCTTAGGGACATCGGATGCCCTAATCCTCAACTGATGGTAGCAAGACCTCAAATCGACCTTTGAAAACACCTTGGCACCCTGAAGCTGATCAAATAAATCATCAATCCTCGGCAATGGATACTTGTTCTTGATAGTGACCTTGTCCAACTGCCGATAATATATGCACATTCTTAATGACCCATCTCTCTTCTTCACAAATAACACCGGCGCACCCCAGGGCAAGACATTAGGTCTAATGAAGCCCTTATCAAGCAAGTCTTGCAACTGTTCTTTCAATTCTTTCAACTCTGGCGGCGCCATACGGTATGGCGGAATAGAAATGGGCTGAGTGCCCGGAACCCAAGTCAATACAGAAGTCAATATTCTTGTCGGGTGGCATCCCCGGCAGGTCTGCAGGAAATACCTCTGGAAACTCTTGGAAAACTGGTACAGAATCTATGGAAGGAACCTCCGCACTAGAATCGCAGACATAAGCCAAATAATCTAGACACCCCTTCTCGACCATACGCCGAGCCCACATATAAGGAATAACCCTGCTAATAGAATGACCTGGAGTCCCTTTCCACTCTAATCGAGGCAACCCCGACAAGGCTAAGGTCACTGTCTTGGCATGATAATCCAATATAGCGTGATAAGGTGACAGCCAATCCAATACCTAATATAACATCAAAGTCTACCATATCAGGAAGCAAAAGGTCCACACTAGTCTCAAGACTCCCAATGGTAACCACACACGAACGATAAACGCGGTCTACTAAAATAGCATCTCCCACAGGTGTGGACACATACACGGGGGCACTCAAAGAATCACGGGGCACAACCAAATATGAAGCAAAATAGGAGGACACATACGAATAAGTACAACCCGGATCAAATAGAACTAAAGCATCTCTACTGCAAACTGAAACCGTACCTGTGATGACAGCGTCAGAAGACTCAGCCTCAGTCCTGGATGGAAAAGCATAACATCGGGGCTGGGCCCCACCACTCTAGACTGCATCTCTAGGACGGGCCCTAGCTGGTCACCTCCACCTCTAGGAGCCTGACCTCCACCTCTAATGGCCTGACCGCCACCTCTGGCTACCTGACCCCTACCTCTAGTTGGCTGAACGGGCGGTGAAGCACCCGGTGTCGTGACCGTGGAACGAGAACCCTGATGTTGAACTGCTCGAGGCACGAGGGAAAAATCTAGCAATGTGCCTTAGATCACCACAAGTATAACAAGACCTCGACTTCTATGACTGATGTCCCTATAACAGACCCTGTCAGCCCGAGTAACCACCCTGAAGACTTTGGAGTGGAGGTACAGTAATAGGAGCTGGCGGTACACTGTAGGCTAGCTGATTGGAATAATGCATATAAGGGCCACGACCACCTGAAGTGCCGTGAGAAGCCTGGAATGCTGAATGAAACGGCCTGGTAGGATGGCCTCTACCAAAAGTACCTCGGCTTCCAGATGAGGCTCCACTGAATCCACCGGAGTGACGCGGCCTCTTATCATACCCCTGACCACTCCCCTGAGCTATAACCATCTCGACTCGCCTAATAACATTGGCAGCCATCTAAAAAGAAATCTCGCTCCCAGTCTCCTTAGCCATCTGCAATCTGATAGGCTGAGCAAGTCCCTCTATAAACCTTATCACCCCCTCTTTCTTGGTAGGAAGTAGAAGAATAACATGACGGGCCAAATCCACAAAGTGGGTCTCATACTGAGTGACGTCATATTGCGCTGCTGGAGACGCTCGAACTGCCTGCGATAGTCCTCTCTCAGGGTAACAGGAAGGAACTTCTCAAGAAATATTTGAGAGAACTGGTCCCAAGTAAAAGTAGGTGACCCAACTGGTCTGGTCAATACAAAGCCATTCCAACATCTCTTGGCAGAACCAGTCATGTGAAACACAGCAAAGTCGACCCTATTGGTCTCCACTATCCCCATGCTCCGCAGCGCCTCATGGCAAAGGTCAAGATAATACTAGGGATCCTCAGAAGGTGCACCACTGTAGTGAACTGGAAAGAGCTTGGTGAACTTGTCCAATCTCAACAAACCCTCAGGAGTCATAGCATGACCATCACCGGCCTGTGCCGCAATAGCTAGCTGAACTACTCCAACTGGCTGAGCTGCTGGACTCTGATATTGGTGAGCTACCTACTCCGGGGTGTGAGTAGCAAGAGTCTGTGCTCCTCCTCCAGCCTAAAAGACGGCTGGTGCCATGGGAAAAGTGCCAGTCTGAGCTACATTCTCCATCAGGCCCACCAAACGGACCAAAGCATCCTGTAGCATTGGGGTGGCAATGAACCCCTTTGGGACCTGAGCTGGTCCTACTGCAACGGACCTGATACCTTTATGGTTCCCTCATAGCAGTACGAAGTCAATTGGACACAGCTGGAAGCGACGTGACTGCCTGCACTGTTTCTGCCTGCACTGCACTATTTCTAGTGGCCACCTATTTTTTGACCAACTAAAGTGCTTATATCATTTCAAGTGATGTCATCAAGGTGTATCAACAAGGATTTTATCAAAACATCACTTGAATACTTGATCTGATTTATTCAAGCCTTTTTGCAAAACTGTGAACAAAATTCTTAAGAGCTTGAAGAACAAAGTTAATCGCTACTACGGACCAGTTCCTAAAGTTAGTATTTTGTTGTCCTAGTTGAGTTGTAACTTTGTGATTGTTCTTATTGTATTTCCTAAACTACTTAGTCAGAAGCGTTAATTAGGAACCATCTTGTAAAATCCGTAAACTCTTTGAGTTTATGTTGTGACTAGGTTTAGTCATAAGTTAAAGTCTTTGTAACTAGAGAGACAAAGTGGCTTGTGGTAAGAGTATCACAAGTTAGTTGAGTTGAATTCTTTGTAATGGAGTCATTACAAAGTGGCTTGTAATAGGTGTTTACAAGTTAGTGAAGTTGAAAGCCTACAGGTGTACGTCGTGGTTTTTGTCCCCTTGAGTTGGGATTTTTCCACGTAAAAATCCCGTGTATGATTTACTTACTGTTTCATTAGCATTCTCAGTACAACCTCATAGAGGACACTCTACTGTTTGGTGGACTCATACAAACTAACAATTGGTATCAGAGCAGGTTTCTCCTATTAGGCTAACACCTAGGAAGGATCCTTATGGCTGCTCCACCAAATTTTGAAGAAGGTCAATCTATATACAGACCATCAACGTTCAATGGACAATACTATAGGTGGTGGAAGACAAGAATGCATGACTTTATCATGGCTGAGGATTTTGAGTTATGGGATGTCATATGTGATGGTCCTTATGTCCCAACAAGGTACTTGAAGAACTTCCATTCTCAATGCCAAAAACCAGTAAAGAATATACTGACGTAGACAGGAAAGCTGTGGATAAGAACTTTCGTGCCAAGAAAAGGTATGTGGAATAGGACCTGATGAATACAATAGAATCTTCACCTATGACACTGCTAAGGAGATATGGGAAGCCTTGCAAACAGCTCATGGGGGAACCACCCAAGTAAAACAATCTAAGATCAATATGCTCACTGCCGAGTATGAACTCTTCAGGATGAAGGATGATGAATCTATTCAAGATATGTACACAAGATTCACTTCCATCATAAATGAGTTACACTCACTTGGTGAAACCATTCCCAGGAACAGGCTAGTGAGAAAAATCCTCAGTATTCTGCCTAGCTCTTGGGAAAGCAAGGTGAATGCTATTACTGAAGCAAAGGACTTGCAGGAGCTGACCATAGAAGAGCTGGTTGGAAATCTGAAGGCTTATGAGTTGAAGAGGAAGATAGACAGTGAAAGAAGAGAACTAAAGAAAGAAAAGAACCTGGTACTCAAAGCTGATAGCAATGACTCAAGTGAGGAGGAAAGTGACATGGCTTACTTAACTAAAAGATTTCAAAAGATGGTCAGAAGAAATGGAGAAATGCTAAAAAGGGGAAGCTCTAGCAAACCAAAAACCTATGATCTCTGTCATAAGTGTGGAAAGCCTGGGCACTTCATCAAAGACTGTCCTCTCCTGAAGCAAGAATGCTCCAAGTACAACCCTGAGAAAGCAACTAAGAGGAACCTGGTTCCTCTCAAGGACTTCAAAAGAAAGGGATTTACTGACAATGTGGTGAAACAAGCTCTTGCAGTATGGGGGGAGTCCTCGAGTGAGTCTGATGATGAAACTAATGCTGGCGATAGTTCCATGATGGTAGTTGAAAGCGAGGAAAATGAATATGACTCAACTCTTGCTTTGATGGCCCAATTAGATGATGATGAAGACGATGACAAAAAAGAGGGAATAGTGAAAGAAAGCGGTCAACAATGGTTCATGGATAGTGGATGTTCAAAGCACAAGACTGGGAACACCATAGACTTTTTTTCACTAAAAGCCCTGCAAGGAGGGAGTGTATCCTTTGGCAATGGGAAAAAGGGATACATTCTTGGAGTTGGAAAAGTCGGGAAGTTACTCACTCATTCAATGGTCTTAAGTACATTCTCTTGAGTGTCCCTCAGATCTGTGATAAAGGAAACAAGGTGGAATTCTTGTCTAAGATATGTACAATTACTAATCTGGTAACTGGTGAAGTGGTACTTGTGGCCAAGAGATACAAGAACATTTATGTTGCTGATTTCGAGTCCTTACAAAGCGGTGATCTGAGTTGTCTGGAAGTTGTTGATGATGATGCTGAACTCTGGCACAGAAGATTGGGGCACGCAAGCTTCTCTCTTCTGAACAAACTAATTCAGAAGAACCTAGTCCATGGTCTGCCCATGTCAAAGTTCAAGGTACAAAAAGTTTGTGATGCATGTGCTAGAAGAAAACATGTGAAGTCCTCCTTTAAGTCTAAAAGGGATGTGAGCACCTCAAAGCCACTCGAGCTTCTGCATATGGACCTATGTGGTCCTATGAGAGTGCAAAGCAGGGGAGGAAAAAGATACATTTTTGTGATAGTGGATGACTACTCCAGATTCACATGGACTCTGTTTCTTAGAACCAAAGATGAAACCTTTGAAGTGTTTGTGGCCTTTGTGAAGAAAATCCAGGTGAAGATGAAATATAGAGTCGCATGCATTAGATCAGATCATGGAACAAAATTTGACAATGCCAAATTTGATGAGTTCTGCAATGAAAATGGCATCACTCACAACTTCTCAGCTCCCAGAACCCCCCAGCAAAATGGAGTAGTGGAAAGGAAGAACAGAACTCTTGAAGAAATGGCAAGAACAATGCTAATCGACAGTGGAATTGCAAAGAACTTCTGGGCTGAAGCAGTCAACACTGCTTGCTACTTGGTGAACAGGTGCACGATCAGATCACTCCTGAACAAAATCCCATATGAGTTGCTGAATGGAAGGAAACCCAAGCTGACTCACCTAAGAACATTTGGGTTCAAATGCTATGTTCTTAATAATGGAAAGGGTCATCTTGGCAAATTTGATGCCAAGAGTGATGAAGGAATATTTCTAGGCTACTCTTCTCAAAGCAAATCGTATAAGATATACAATAAGCGGACTCAATGTGTTGAGGAAAGTGTTCATGTTATTTTTGATGAGTCTTACCCATCCTATGAGAAGAGTGCGGAAGAGGATAAAGATGGAGAGCCCTTACTAGTCCCTGGTGAAGTCATTCACATGACAATATGATGAGCCAAGTAAAAGATCTGAGTGAAGACAATACTGCCTCGTCTTCAATGGAACCAGGTACTTCAATTACAACCACTGAAGCTGAAGAAATAGTGGTTGATGCAGTCCAGGGGACTCCACTAGCACCTGAGAGAAGAACACAAGAAAACCAGTTAAATGCACCCACATTCTCTACAAATGAACCTCAGATATCTAACTGGAGACACAAAGCTCTCATCCTCTTGACAACATAATTACCCCTCTAGATTCCGGAGTGCAAACCAGGTCAAAAGCCAGAAATTCACTTGCCTTCTCAGCTTTTCTCTCCCAAATCGAACCCAAGAATATCAATGTTACATCATGTACCTTAACGTTAGGATTCGTCAAAGTAATAACATATGAGTTGGAAGGGATTAAGGTTATACATGAAGATGTGGATGTAAGACCCTGTGAGTTTGAAAAATTTCGGAACTACTATATATTGGCTTGATATGTATTTTCTTTGAAGTAAACCATTTTCGGTAAAAGTTAATAGATACGATTTTATATGGTTGTGATAAGTTTTAAATTACATACATGACATGTGGGAGTTTATAAATGAGGTTTCATTTATAATAAGAGTAAGATAGTATTTTTATGGTAATCTAACCTAGTCCAAGACCTATGGTTCTTTCATAGGATGGTCTATTAGGTAAAGTAATATTAGGTTCCCCATAAACTTCTCACTTTAAGAAACAACCCATGAAATCTCTTAATAAAGGTCATAGGATATGGATAAGAAGACTTTTGATCTAATCTTAGCACCTGGAATGCTTTCAGGTCGATAGACAAATGGACATGAAAGATAGACAAATGGATGTGGAATCACATACCTAATATCTTTAATGTTTGTATATGGTCTTAGATTATTGAATTATCGCCACAAAGCAAATTTTGTCATTTTAAGAATTCAACGTACGAAAATTTTTACTCTTTATATAAGATTAGGAAAATTATAAGTTAAGAAAATATATGTATTTTTACATGGATATTTTAATGAAAATAATAGTATATGTATTAATTTTATATGATACCATATGACCATGATGGTAGGATGTATAAAGTGTATTAAAAATAAGTAAAATTTTAAGTAATTTGAAACAATTCTTAATTATTCGAGTAATTGGTTAATTACCGGATAACAAGATATTCCCTAATTAATTAATTGCAATTATGGGATAAGATTAAACCCCAAAAAAAAACGTGGCAGCCCCATGGTAATTAAGGTGACTCACCACTTTGATGGAAAGGGGGCCGCCAGATTTTTTATTCTCCTGTTTCCCATTTAACCTTCATCACCTCTCTTATTAGCAAACAGTTTTCGTTACCTGCTCTATGTTGAGAAAAAAATAAACTTTCTTGGAGTTTAAATTAGTCAAAGATGGGATTTTTATCAACACCAAAGCTTCAATTTTCAGCTTATACATGTAGGTTTTTGTTGTTTTAAGGTTTATATGATAAAGTTTTGCCTCTGTTACCTTTCTTTGGTTGCTAGGTTTTGTGGGTACTGATTATATTTGATGTAGAATCGAGTATATAATTGGTGTTTGATCATGGAGTTTTCTTGCTACAATTTTTTTTTATCAAAGATTGGATTTTTTTGAGCATAAAGCTTTGATTTTGAGGTTGTGCACGTGGGGTTTTGTAGTTTTTAAGGTTTATATATATATATGACAAAGTGTAAGGGGAAGTAAAAGCTTCTGCAATGGTGGTGTTTAGAAGGAGGAAGGCGGAGAAGTATAATGAAGGAAAAAGATACAATGTATGTGTATGTGTGGTTGGAGAGAAAATGGCATTATGAGCGTAAAATGTGTTCTAATATAGAAGGATTTTTCCATACTTTGATCCGACGTTACGTGTTCTTCGCAAAAGTTGTGTGCTAGAGGGATTGTCAAGAGAATTGCTCCAGGTATGTTAAGACTATCCTTTCTTTCTTTTGGCATGATCCAAATAACGAAACGTAAACGTAATGCTATTCCATTAGTGGTTCTACTCTTACCAGGTTTACCCCGGGCTCCTTGGTTTAGTAGTTAGTTGATAATGCATGTTATATGTCTGTTGGAACAGAAGGTTGGAGCTTTAAGCTAATTCCTTCAAAGAATAGTAACAGTATTTGGTATTATGATTAAATTTATAAGATGTAAATTTTATGCTTATATTGAAATAAGATGTTACTAGAGAATAAGAAGTTAGCTCCTTCTTTTTTCGCTCAAATAATTGTGGAGCTTTGATTAAGAAATTAGCTTCAAAAGCAAATGATTTTTATTTTTAACAATGCGTAGATGAAGCGGTGCAGTTCCAGGATCTGGTATATTTATAATCTGACATAATAAAGATAATTTTATTCTTTAACTTAGTCATACTAGACCCAAAAATAGGTATCAAATAGACGTTTTACTCTTTTCAATTTGGTTTAGCTACAGGCTAATTTTACTTGTCTATTATTTGAGTGTACACATTATGGTGTGGTCAAGCATGTCTAAGTATCTTCCTAAGTCCCTATTGAGGAATATAATAGAGATATTAATGTTTATAATATAGGGATACATGTACACGCACTTTATGCATTTATCACTGTGCTACAGCCGGTCGGGCAGTTACCACCAGTTGGGCAGTTATGTATCATTATTTACCATCAGTTGGGCAGTCATATATATTCATTTACCACCGAGCTACGGCCGGTCGGGCAGTCATGCATTTACCACCGAGCTATGGCCGGTTGGGCAGTTACATATTTACCACCGTGCTACGGCCGATTGGGCAGTCATGCACATTCATTTACCACCGTGCTACGTCCGGTTGGGCAAACATATATTTACCACCGGGCTATGGCCGGTCGGGCAGTTATCACCGGTTGGGCAGTTATGTATCATTATTTATCATCAGTTGGGCAGTCATGCATCATACGATATGGATAATAGAAATAGTCTCAAAGAGAAGCATTATATGTGTAAGTATGATAAGTATGCAGATAAGGTGGCACTTCAGAGATTCAGGTTGATTCTTATATGTCTTTAATTAATGTTGACTTATTGTTATGTTTCACTTCTGCCTTACATATTCGGTACATTATTCGTACTGACGTCCTTTTGTTGGGGACGCTGCATTCATGCCTGCAGGTATAGATAATCAGTTTGACGAGCCCTCATAGTATACGAGATTGGCCTTCAGCGAAGCATCGGTAAGACTCCACCTCATTCGGAGTGCAGCCGAGTCTATGAGTCATCGTGTCAGAGTTTTGCTACAAACTTATGGGTAGGCCGGTACCCTATCCCATTTTATGTCAAATAATCTTAGAGGCTTTGTAGACAGAGGTTCATTTGTACAGTATGTCAGAGGCCTTGACGGCCCATATTTATTCATGTTTTAAGAAAAATGGTTCAGTGATACAGTGTTTCCCACCTATAGTTATACATTACGAGTGTTGGCCATGTTGGCACATGATAGTTACAAAGAAAAAAAGTTGCAGAGTGGTTCGCTCGGACCAGTGCGGCACCGGGTGCCAGTCACGCCTCCCCAGGTTTGGGGCGTGACAATCAAGGAAGCCCTGAAAGATGCAGATTGGATTACAGCCATGCAAAATGAGTTACATCAGTTTGAGAGGAACAATGTCTGGCACCTGGTACCTAGACCCTCATATCGAACCATTATAGGAACCAGGTGGGTATTCAGGAACAAGCTTGATGAACATGGAAATACCACAAGGAACAAGGCCAGGCTAGTGGTTCAAGGCTACAATCAGGAGGAAGGGATTAATTATGATGAAACGTTTGCTCCGGTCGCTCGCATGGAAGCTATTAGAATTCTAATCACTTTTGCATCTCATATGGAATTCACCTTGTTCCAAATGGATGTCAAAAGTGCATTTTTGAATGGACTTCTTAAGGAAGAAGTCTATGTGAAGCAACCTCTAGGGTTTGAATGTCATGAACACCTTATGTGTTTAAACTGGACAAAGCATTGTATGGGTTGAAGCTGGCTTCTCGAGCTTGGTATGAAAGGCTGTCAAAGTTCCTCTTAGAAAATGGCTTCAAAAGAGGGAAAATTGACAACACCTTGTTTCTAAAGAAACGGGGAAGGAACCTGCTCATTGTTCAGATCTATGTTGATGATATCATTTTTGGGGAAACAACTTATTCTCTTTGTGAAGAATTTGCAAAACTCATGGGAAGTGAGTTTGAAATGAGCATGATGGGGGAACTGAACTTCTTCTTGGGTCTTCAAGTAAAACAGTCCTCAAAGGGTACATTCATTTGTCAGCAAAATACATCAGGGAGCTCTTGAAGAGGTTTGACATGGAAGCATCAAAGGTGATAGACACTCCCATTGCTACGGCTACTCAACTGGACATGGATGAAACTGCATCCCCTGTGAATCAAACCATGTATAGAGGAATTATTAGGTCTCTTCTCTATCTCACTGCCAGTAGACCTGATATTGTCTTCAGTGTGGGGCTATGTGCAAGGTTTCAATCAAATCTCAAGGAATCTCATTTGAAGGCTGCCAAAAGAATTCTGAGATATCGTAAAGGAACATAGGACCTGATCCTTTATTATCCCTCAGGTGACAGCTTTAATCTCATTGGTTATGCTGATGCAGACTATGCAGGTTATCTTGTGGACAGGAAAAGAACTTCTGGAATGACTCACTTCCAAGGTTCATGTCTCATCTCTTGGGGCACAAGGAAGCAAAACTCAGTGGCTCTTTCAACAGCTGAAGAAGAATATGTAGTTGCAGCATCCTGTTGTGCTCAACTTCTATGGATTAAGCAGCAACTGGAGGATTTTGGAGTATTCACTGAGAGTGTGCCCCTTCTATGTGATAACACCAGTGCACTCAACATGGCCAAGAATCCAGTTCAACACAAAGGGACCAAGCATATTGATGTGAGGCATCACTTTCTAAGGGACAATGTGGAGAAAGGGTTGATCTGTATGAAGTTCTGTAGCATAGAAGACCAAATTGCAGACATCTTCACCAAAGCTTTAAGTAGGGAACATTTTGAAAGGAACAGAGTGAACTGGGGCTGTTAAAGCCGAATTAAGAACCTGATTCCTCATCATTTGGCTATGAAAATCACCTTCAAATAAAACTAGCTAAAGTATTTTCTGTCCAAGTCTAACTCACTTCAATACCGTTGCAGGTAAAAACGCATGATGAGTATAGAAGCTGTAGATGCAGTGCATGGATGATAAAAGAGGATTGATACTTTCAAATAACATGTCAAGAATCTGGTTCTTGTACCAAAGGTTAGTAGTTCTGTGCATTCTTTAATACACGTCTTAAAAGGGTACAAAACACAACTGCCATGTTATTCACCTTTTCAGACTATGCTGTCACGTCTCTTCACTTCGTTCCTTCTCCCTCTGAAACGTTGCACTTCTCCACGCACAACCGCCGTTTCAGAACCGGTCCCTATCTCTCTCTTCATAATTATCCATTCTTAATAAAAACTTCCTCTGCTCTCCCCAAACCATAAGTCCTCCATTAGAACTTCCCAAAAGCACCTTTACTCTATCTTTTCAATGGCTGATACGAACTCCGACATCCCTGCCTCGGTCATCCCTGATACTGAAAAACCTATGGAGTCCTCCGTCCCTTCTGAGTCTTTTATAACCACTCCCACTCTCCCTGCTGAAATCACACTTCACCCAGATTCTCCGTCTCTCTCCATTTCAGAAACCCCTAAAAGTACTGATCCGTCCTCTCTATCTTCTTAGGTCCCACTAATCAAAGAACAAGTGGAGAACAAGGTCAAATCCATGAGGTTACAAAGGTTTCCGCCATTGTTGCTGCAGATTCTGTGGTGGCAGTAGTGCCGATTGAGAAAGAAAATGTTGTAACCATCTTTGTGGTATCTGCTGACGGTTTCCTTCAGGAGATAATTACTTAGAGAAACGAGGTACAGGGTATGGGGGAAGAAGGAGCCATAAATATTGTTGAGGATGCTGCACTAGCAGAAACTACTGGGCCCTCACATGAGGAACCTGATCCCTCTCCGGAGGACCCAGGTCAGGGTTCTCATTCCCAGGACAGTTCTGCTCCTGCATTTGATGTTTCGCCTCTAGACATTCAAGCTCCTGAGATAAGGTCCGGCGATGAGGAGGATCTAGACAACATGGCTCTTGATGCGTTCATAGTTAAGCGAAGGGTGGTGTCCACTCCTGAGTCTTCCACCAAGCGACCTACTACCAGGTTCCAAGCTAAGGTGACCTATGACTCTGCCCTTCAAAAGAGCAGAAAAAGTAGTAAGAAGCAAAGGAGGAAGTTGGTGAAAGATAGTGTGCCCGTAAGTGATAAGGCAGTCCTTGTGGTAGAAGTGGAAGAGGAAACACCAGTGAACCAGGAACCTGGTGCCAGAAAAAGAAGCAGCCTGCTTCAGTAGAGAAAGTTTAAACCCCTAGCTCCAAGTTGAAGGACGTTGTGAGTGAGTCCTCGATGTCTGATGAGGATGTGTTAGTCAAGTCCAAGGGAAAAGATAAATCAAGTGGTTGGAAGTCCGGCAAACGAAAGTCCGAAATTGTTCAGGAACCTGGTTCTGTGAAGAGGCTGAGAAGTGAGGGCAGTTTTGTTTCAGAATGCCTGAGGCACCAAAAGGTTCTGCTGGGTCGTACGTTTGATCCAGCAATCTCTGAGATGGCTGGTATGCGACAAGTTCTTGAAATGGTTGAGTTTCAACGATGGGGGCATCTATTCCAAGTAGATGCACCTATGGTGTATGAGGATGAGGTTCAAAGCTTCTTTGCTAGCCTCTTTCCCGTTGAGACCGACCACATTTGTGCCTTGGTGAATGGAGTGGATATCGTGTTCGATGTAAAGTTGCTGGGGGAAATTCTTAAAGTCCCTACAGTTGGTGTGTCTAGTGTGAATGATGTGTGTCAGTACAATTTCCGAAATGCCGCGGTGAAGGACAATGCGAACCAAAAGGGGAACCAGATCCACGGGAAGGCATTACTCCCTGTTTATCAACTACTTTTCGGATTGGTAAACAAAGTACTATTGCCTTGTGCTGAGAGGAGGCCATGACTTCTAAGTCTGACCTATTTTTGATGGAGCAACTGGATAGATTTTTTCCTCTAAGCCTGCCTGCTATTATGATTGAACATATGCAAAAAGTAGCAACCTTCAAGGATGGTAATCATGGCCTTCCTTACGGGTTTCTGCTTAAGCGAGTGTTTAAGTTCTTTAAAGTGCCGCTGGGGCAAGGCAAGGTAGGAACTAAGAAGAAGACCTTTTCACAGACAACGTTAGAAGAATGTGAGTGCATAGAAAAGAATGGGGGGGGGGGGTAGGAAGTACATCAACCGTCTCACAGCTCATTAATGCTCAAAATAGTGCAGCTGATGAGATTCGCCGGTTGAAGGCTAGGAATGCTATCCTGGAAGTTCAGCAAGCCCAAGGGGTTCCGGCGTCAAATGATGAAGTAGCTCATTTAACAAAAGAGAATGTTGATCTCAAGGCACAAGTAGAGAACCTGAAAGCAGAACTGATCAATGAGCAAAAGTCGGCCAATGCCCGAATAGACCTAGTTCTCCAAACACTTGTTGCAGCCTCCAAGCCCTCTACTCCTAGTGCACCCTAAGTACCCCTTCAGTGACCAGATTCTGGAATGTTCTTTTAAGTTTTTTTTGGCAGATGTTTTGTTTTCTTTCTTTTTTTTGATGTGGTTGGGATGAAACAGTATTGCATATATTTTTATCTATATAAAATCTATCCTCTTTTATTATCTCATTGCTTGAATTCTATGCTTCTCTTCTCTATCATGTTGTGTGCACATATGTGGCATGAGTTAGCTCGGCTAGACTTCTTTATATTGTTTGACTGCTTGTGTCTTTTTAATGATGCCAAAAGGGGAAATAATAATTATATAGATAAAATTTACAATCTTCAAAAAAAGGAAGGCTGTCAGGGGGAACTTGTAATCTCCTGTTACTTTATCTAGTTCTCCTTGCTCTAAATACACGTTATCAATGTTTAAGTTTGTCATCATCAAAAGGGGGAAATTGATAGGTTTTCAATGTCTTTGCCTTATGTTTGATGATCTAAAAAACTTACTGTCAAGGACCAGATAAGGAACCTGACACAGTTGGGCTACACTGCAAGTTAACGGATTCCAGCTAAATGTGAACTGCTATAGCTTCAGGAGACAGAGAACCAAACAAGGACCTGATACCTTTGTAGTTCCCTCGTAGCAGTACGAAGTCAATTGGACACAGCTGGAAGCGACGTGACTGCCTGCACTGTTTCTACCTGCACTACACTGTTTCCAGTGGCCACTTATTTTTTCACCAACTAAAGTGCTTACATCATTTCAAGTGATGTCATTAAGGTGTATCAACAAGGAGTTTATATCAAAACATCACTTGAATACTTGATCTGATTTATTCAAGCCTTTTAGCAAAACCGTGAACAAAATTCTCAAGAGCTTGAAGAACAAAGTTAAACGCTACTACGGAACAGTTCCTAAAGTTAGTATTTTGTTGTCCTAGTTGAGTTGTAACTTTGTGATTGTTCTTATTGTATTTCCTAAATTGCTTAGTCAGAAGCGTTAATTAGGAACCATCTTGTAAATGAGTTTATGTTGTTACTAGGTTTAATCATAAGTTACCTTCTCAGTTCATAGGCAGTGAGATTTCCAATCAGCTCATCCAACTTTAGAGTAGCAATGTTCTTTGATTCCTGAATAGCCGTGATTTTGCTTTCCCAAGTTACTGGCAAGACCTTTGTCAGGATTTTCTCAATCTTGTCTTCTTCAAGGATAACTCTTCCAAGAGACTTAAGTTCATTTGTTAGTGTTGTGAACCTTGTGTACATTTCTTGGATGGTTTCTCCTTCCTTCATGGTGAAATTCTCATATTGAGAATATAACAGTGTTCCTCATGATCTTTTTACTTGAGGAGTTCCTTCATAGGCCACTTGTAGAGTGTCCCAGATCTCCTTAGCAGTGGTACAACTTTGAATCCTGTTGTACTCGTCTAGACCTAGTCCACACACAAGCCATTTCTTGGCCTTGGCATTCTTTTCCCATTTCTTCAAATCTTCAGCAGTACAGTCAACTCTTGTCTTTGGCACGTCCACTCCTTCAGCATTCTTCTTTGTAGTAGCCAGGGGACCATCAGTAACTATGTCCCAAAGTTCATAGTCTTCTCCTATGATGTGGTCTCTCATCCTGTTCTTCCACCAGGAATAGTACTGGCCATTAAAGAGTGGAGGCCTAGCAGTGGATTGTCCTTCCCAGTTTTCAGGTGGTGCACTCATCTTGATCTGTTCCTAAGGTGTTAGCCTCTTCGAGGATAACCTGCTCTGATACACATTGATGTTTTATACTTCAATACCACACAAGAAGGGGGGGGTGATTTGTGTGGTACCCAATTTTCGCTTAACTTGATTATAGAAGGACCTGGTTCTTCTATGTGTTCCAACTACTACTGTTGCGGAATAATAAGTACAGAAAATAAAGAACATAAAGATTTTACGTGGAAAATACCTGGCTCAAAAAGTGAAAAAACCACGACCTACCTTCCATTAGGATTTTCCCAAACTCTCCACTAAAATCACTGAGCCAAAAACTGCATTTACAAAAACTCTTTTGTAAACCTAGGATTAACTCTAATCCCGTTGTGGCACACAACCTCAGCTGTTGCGACAAATTCAAGTTAACTCTAACTTGAAAACTCTAAGTACCTATACAATTGCTTCTATAAAAGCTGAAAGGTACAATATAAAATCACCTACTACAATTGATCTAGAATAAAAGATAGACACTTGGAACTGGTTCTTCTATCTGGTTCAAGTAGCTTCAGGATTGCACGCTTGAATCACACGTAAATTGCTTGCAAAATTGCCTTGCTATTTTGCTCTCAATTCACGTTTAACTTCTGCTTATGTGCATTACCTGTAAAAGAGAACAACACTAATATTTAAGGAGTTAGTAATTTGAGATTAACTAGGATACATATGCTACTCTTCTATCGTGGAAGAGTTCTAATTGATCTCATACTCTAACTCTATCCTTTTCCTAAACCGTGTTCTCTTTGTGCGAATTTAGCACCAAATCAAATAAAATTTTCAAGAGAACTTTGAAACTTCTAATTTCTCAACCGGGCGTCCAAATCATGCCAAACCAACTCCGTTTCTCACCAAATTTTACAGACAAGTCATAATTATGGTATTGGACCTATACCGCGTTTCAGAACCAAAATACGGACCCGATATCTAAAAAGTCAAACCTTGGTCAAACATTTCCATTTCATTAAGCCTTTAACTGTCAAGACAAAGTCCGATATCTCGGGCTAGGGACTTCCGATTTTGACTCCGGACATACGCCCAAGTCCCAAATCTCGATACGGACCCACCGAGATCGTCAAAATAGGAATCGTGATCCGTTTACCAAAAATATTGACCAAAGTCAACTTAAATGAAGTTTTTAGGAAAATTTTCTAATTTTTAACAACTTTTAACATAAAAGCTTTTCAGAAATACGCCCAGATTGCGCATGCAAATCGAGGAAGGTACAAAATGATATTTTTAAGGCTTAAGAGCGCTGAATTGAGTTCTAAAACATAAGATGACCTTTCGGATCATTACAATTTTGCTCTACCCTGCCTTGCCCCATCCATAGAGGTGAAGTTGGCATGCTGAAGGTTAACCAATTCAACACTCTTCGTAAAATTCTGACTTCGTCACTGGACGCCTCTACCAACGATATTTGGTGTGGTTAGCTCCTAAACTTTTCTATAGTACCGAGAACAAACTTTGACCCCTTTCATCTCAGCTATATGGGTTTATATATTTGTCATCATAGATATACTACTTAATAATTATATTGAATGAGAAAAACTCTAGCCCTGGCCTCATGAAATTTCTCAAATAACATTTGACACCTTGATAGATTTTTTATCAACACCTAGTCAAGGGAAAGGAATAACTACCCCCTTACCCTATTACCTTATGAACTTTTTTTTTTATATATAAACCTAAACAAGTTACTCAAAATTTTCTTACACATTGTTAGACGCGCTCTGTGACGTGTATATATATATATATTTTTTTTTATTTTATTCTTTTTTTTTTCTTATTAAATTCTTTCTTTTCGTTTTTCTTTTTCATTCTCTTTCTTTATCATAAGCTACGAATTCCCACAATCCTCCTTTCTGCATTACTAATTTTTTTTGTTTCTTTCTCCGGCAATTCTGCCGGCAAATATTCATTCTTTCTTTTGTTTCTTTTGTTTACTCTATTCCTTTAATTTCTTTTCCTTTTTTTTGAGCTCTCTTATTTTTTGTTTTTGTTGGTAGCCGGAAATAATGGTGCTCCGACAACTTTCTCTAACCCAAACAATAGCATCAAAGGTGGACCTATGTATTGAACAGAGACGTCACTGAACACATTAACCTCGATATATATATATATATATATATATATATATATATATATTGAAAACAATCCTATTAACTCAAAAACAATTCCCGTAATAGTAATATATGTCCATTAAAGCAATGCCTTTATTATAATTGCATCATAATATTCACTTTACATTATGATGCTTTATACTTCAATACCACACAAGAAAGGGGTGATTTGTGTGGTGACCAATTTTTCGCTTAAGCTGTTTATGGAAGGACCTTGTTTTTCTAAGTGTTCCTTAACATACTATCACAGAAATAGTAAATGCGGAAAGTAAAGAACACAAGTTTTTTACGTGAAAAATACCTGGCTCAAAAGGTGAAAAACCACGACTTACTTTCCAGTATGATTTTCCGAAACTCACCACTAAAATAACTGAGCCAAAAACTGCATTTATAAAAATTCTTTTATAAACCTAGGACTAACTCTAATCCCGTTATAGCACACAGCCTCAACTGTTGTGACAACTTCAAGTTAACTCTAACTTGAAAACTCTGAGTACCTAATACAATTGCTTCTAGATAAAGCTGAAAGGTACAATATGAAAATACCTACTACAATTGAACTAGAATAAAAGACAGACACTTGGAACTGGTTCTTCTATATGGTTCATGTAGCTTCAGGTTTGCACACTTGAATCACACACGAACTGCTTGCAAAATTGCCTTGCTATTTTGCTCTCAATTCACATTTAACTTCTGCTTATGTGTGTTACCTGTAAAAGAGAACAACACTGATATTTATAGAGTTAGTAAATAGAGATTGACTAGAATCCTGATGCTACTCTTCCTTGGTGGAAGAGTTCTAGTTGATCTCAACCTCTAACTCCTTCCCTTTCTTAAACCGTGTTCTCTTTGAGTAAGGAGTCATTCTCCTTATCCAATATGCAACTTTTTCGATCAGGATCAGGAGATATTACTTCTTTCAAGTTAAGTTTGTCTCCTTCACGTGCATCTCACATGTTTAAGTCTGTCCGTATCTGTGCTCCACTAGGATAGACCTGGTTCATGTCTGAGTTCCTTTGTCAGTCTTCAAAACTAACCTTTACTTGGGCCAACAAATTCTCCCTTTTTGATAATGACAAACTCTGTGTTTTTCATACACTTAGGCCCTGCCATAACTCAGCTCAACATCAATGCAAAGTTAAAAAAAATTCACTTATCATCAAGGACCAGGTTCATTAGGTTATAAACATCACTATTCAGAATATAGAGCACAATATCTTTTCCCCCTTTTGGCATCATCGAAAAGTTGCATAAACAAAGTGTGATTCCCAGATTTTAAAAATTACTCATGGCCATTGGGGAAACTGCAAATGCATTCATGGATTAATCATCAGTAATCAACTACACATATTCAAACTATCAATGAAAGATAAACAGTCAACAAGAGCAAAAGCAGCAAACTTCATTGATAAAGAATATGATTCTGCCACAATCCACAAAAAGAAACAAAAAATAGCTAAAACATGAGCAAAACAAGAAAAACCCCTAATCTGGGTCACTGAGAGGTCTAGGCAAGGTTCAGGAATTGAAGGCTAAGGAAATTAAGGCTTGGAAGAACTGGAGAGTTGGGTTTTGGCTTGAAGAAGGTGCAGCATGTCTTGAATAATGCCATCATTCTTCTCCTTTTCCTTTGTGAGCTCAGTTCTGAGAGCATCTCTCTCAGATTCAACCTCTGCCAAACGAGTCTTCAGCCTTGCTATCTCAGCATCCTTTTCCCCACTCACCTGCAATAGAGCTCTGACCTTGCTATTAATAGGTGTCTTTTTAGATGAACCAGGTTTATTGGGAATGGCAGTGACTTCATAATCACAAGCAATCAGAGTATTGATTCCAAAATGGTCTTTGCTTGTGGCCATCTCCCACTTCTTCAGTGGCACCTTACAACGGGCAAGAACAGTAGTGACAATGGAACCATAAGGAGTGGCATGGGCCTTGGAGCCATTGATAACCCGATCAAGTATCTTGATCATAAACCCAGGTCAGTTGATCTGCCACCCACTTTCCTGACACTCCATCAAAACCAAGTCCATGTAGTTGGCAATGTGCCTTCTTTCCTGCCTAGGCAGCACACACTTGCTGACGAATTAAAACAACACTTTGTGGGATGGCTTCATCTCACTCTTATACACAACCTTGGCCTCATTCACTTTTGTGCTATCACAAAACTTTCTAGTAATGTCTAGGGCAGTAGGAAGGGAGTCCAGACTTGGCCATTTTTGCCTCGTGTAGTCATCATAACCTTCAGAAGGAATGCCAAGAATTTTACCCAGCTCTTTTGCATCAAAAGACACTTGAACCTCTTTCACCTGGCTGGTAACTCTGCCATCCTTGACCTCTGCATTGGCCATGAACTCAATAATCTCATTTCTAGCCAGCCTGCCATCCAACTGAAGGACCATGTCCTTCCACCCTTGAACATCTAGTGCATCAACCAGTAGAACCATCCTTGGTTCTTCTAAGTCCTTCAAAAGTCTACCCTTCAAGATGGTTCGTTTGCCAAACTTGGCCAGCTTATCTTGTTCATTATCAGATTCACCCTCTTCTTCACCACTCCAATCTTCCTCCTCAGTAATCTTAACTTGCTTGGCTTTCACAGTAGACCTTGTCCTTTTAGCCAAAGAAGAAGGTTCAACAAACTTGGATACAGATGAAGGCTTCTTTGAGAAAGTCTTGGTCTTCTTGGGCTTAGGGGTCTGAACCTCCACAATCACATGTTCACCCTGATGGACCAGGTCCATCTCATCCACATCAACAGCCTCAATGGGCTCTGCCACCTTAGCTTTCCCTTTGTCCATTCTTTTCTTCTTACTTTCTTCCATAGCTTTTTGCAACTCATCCTCACTCAGCTTCAACTTACTTCTTGTGGCCCTTCCTTTTGGTAGAGGGATATCAGTAGTTGTTGGAGAAGCAGCCTTCCTTTTCTTGGTGGTTCTTGCAGTGCTAGGAGCTTTGGTGTTGGAGTTCTCCTTTTCTTGGGGTTATAGCTTGCACCAACCTTCTTCAGAAGATCTACTAGGGTCTCCTCAATAGATGAACTAGGTTCATCTGTATGTTTACTAAGATTGACTAGCCCTTCAGCAGCTTCCCCTGAACCACTTCCCCTTATTTTCTTGCCACTTTCTACCACTTTTTCTGGCTCAGCTCCACAGATAGCCATTTTCACCGCTTCAGAAGTGGGTGAAGAATTAGCCACTTCTATCCTTTTTCCCCTCACATCACTGCTCACACCCTCACTCTCTTTTTCTTTTTCTCTTTTATTTTTACCTCCTCTCCTTCTTGACTCAGGCGTTTCCACATCCACAACAACCCAACCAAAACAAAACGATTCTCCAGATTTTCAGCTAGATCAGAAATTACCTCAGTAGGGGGATTTTGCACAGATGTTGCCTGCTCAGAATAAGAAGACCCATTTCCTTCCCCCTCACTCGCAGATTTGAAAGAATCATCAGAATTTTTGGAATCTTGGACTTGACTAGCCTTTAATTGTGCGTTTAGTTTTCTTGAAAGCGCACCTGTAGCCACAGTTTTGTGAGCAAGCATCTTTACTCGCCTTCTCCTAGGTTGAGGGGTTGTGCTTGGTTGAGGAGTAGTGGAGGAATCGGAGGGAGTAGGTGGTGGAGGTGTGCCAGGGTTATTTTAGGGGTTGGTCATTCTCTCTAAATTATGAAAGAAATTTGTGATTTGAGTTTTAGAAGAGAAAAGAGGAGAGAACAAAAGATTTTTGACAGTTTTGAGAATTATGGGAGTGGCAGTGATGATGATGATGGATTTTAAATAGAGAGGGTAATTAATATACAACGGCAGCTTTTTGTAGTCAATTAGAAGTCCAATCACTCTGAAATTTCAGGATGAAAGGGCGGTTAAGCTTCCCTAGAATCTAGGCATTTTAATACAGTGAGGAGTCTAATTGAAACGGAACTGGTTCAAACTCAAATGGATAGGTTTTTTGAAGTTTTTGAACATAGGTAGGACTCTGCTCATGAATTAAATATTAATATTTCTAATTGTGCACAGTGTAGAAAACATACCTCGTTATTCAGATGAACCAGTACTGATGAACCAGGTTCTTCACTAAGAATCCTCTTGATCATGCCTCAATTTGCCAAAATAGAGAAAATTTTGTTTGAGATCAGTGAGTCATATCAACACATGGCACAGGATTATACTATTTACAGTATGAAACTGAGCAAAGATTAATCTAGATATTTACACAAGTTCCAGATTTCCTAACCAAAAAATTTTTTTTTTATTTTTTTTTTCATTGTGCATTCTGAATTGGTTTCATTAGGTGATCTTAATCATCCCTAGTTCTAACCTGTTCCTTTCAAAGCTTTCTCTACTCAGTGCTTTTGTAAAGATGTCAGCAATCTGCTTATCAATAACACAAAATTCTATAGTGATCAGTCCTTTCTCATAGTTGTCCCTTAAGAAATGGTGTCTAATATCTATATGCTTAGTTCTCTTATGATGAACCGGTTCTTAGTCATACTAATAGCACTAGTGTTATCAAAAAAAATAGGGATGCAACCAACTTCAATACCAAAATCTATCAACTGCTATTTGATCCACAGCAATTGAGCACAACAAGAAGCAGTAACAACATACTCAGCTTCGGCAGTAGATAAGGCCACTGAATTTTGCTTTTTAATAGCCCATGACACAAGACATGAACCAAGAAAGTGTGCCATACCTAAGGTGCTCTTCCTGTCTACAAGGAAACCTGCATAGTCAGTATTAGCATATCCCACTAGGTTAAAGGTACTACCTTTTGGATACCAAAGGCAAAGGTCAATAGTGCCTTTCAAGTATCTCAATATTCTCTTGACAGCAGTCAAGTGGGTTTCCTTTGGATTTACTTGAAATCGAGCACAAAGCCCTACACTAAAAACAATGTCAGGTTTGCTAGCAGTAAGATACAAAAGTGAACCAATCATAACCCTATACAACTTCTGATCAACAGATGAACCAGGTTCATCTATGTCCAATTTTGTGGCTGTTGCAATAGGAGTGTCTATTTCCTTTGATTCGTCCATTTTGAACTTCTTAAGCAACTCTTTAGCATATTTTTAATGATGGATCATGGTTCCATTTGAGTTTTGTTTAATTTGTAAGCCTAAGAAGAAATTAAGCTCACTCATCATACTCATTTCAAATTCACTTCCCATTAGTTTAGCAAATTCCTTACTTAGTTTTTCAGTGGTTGCCCCAAAAATTATGTCATCAACATATATTTGTACTACTAAAATATCCTTACCTTTTTCCCTCAAGAATATAGTGCTATCAATTTTACCTCTCTTGTAGCCATGTTCAAGCAAGAATTTGGATAGTCGTTCATACCATGCTCTAGGAGCCTGCTTAAGTCCATAGAGTGCCTTGTCTAGTTTGTTTACATGATCCGGGCACTCCTTGCTTTCAATCCCTAGAGGTTGTTTGACAAACACTTCTTCCTTTAAGTAGCCATTTAGGAAGGCATTCTTAACGTCCATCTGGTGAAGAGTAAATTCCATGTATGCAGCAAAGGCTATGAGGAGTCTTATTGCTTCCAACCTTACAACTGGAGCAAAGGTCTCATCATAGTCTATGCCCTCCTCTTGGCTATAATCTTGAACCACCAACCTTGCTTGTTCCTTGTAACAGTTCCATCTTCATCAAGTTTGTTTCTAAAGACCCATTTAGTGCCAATTACTGATCTGTCCTTGGGTCTTGGAACCAGATGCAAACTTGACTCCTTTCAAACTGATTGAGTTCATCTTGCATTGCATTTACCCAGTCTGCATCCTGCAAAGCCTCAGCAACATTTTTAGGTTCAATAAGAGATAGGAAAGCATCAAAAGAACAAAGATTCTTTAATTAAGATCTAGTTTTAATTCCAGAAGTTGGATCAGTAATTATGTTCTCAATGGGATGAGAACTTTGATACTTGTAAGGTTTCACAACCAACTAATTTATGCTTGATGTTTCTCCCATGTTTTGTTGCTGAGGAACATGCTCATGGACAGGTTCCATTTGGGAATTAGATTCAGTTCTACTTTGTTCAGTTCCCCTTGTCAGGTTGCCCTGGATGAAAGAACCTGCTCCATCACCTCTTCCTTCTTCTGGTGCAGCTTCAACTTGGGATGTGACTTCATTTAAACCTTTTACCAGTCCAATAGCTTCATCTTCATGTTCCCGTCTCTCAGAAAGAATGTTAGTTTCATCAAAAACTACATGTACACTTTCTTCTACACACATAGTTCTTTTGTCGTACACTTTATAAGCTTTGCTATGTGAAGAATATCCCAAGAATACTCCCTCATCACTTCTGGGATCAAACTTACCTAGGGAGTCTTTTCCTTTGTTGTGCACAAAGAACTTGCATCCAAATGCCCTAAGATGGGATATATTTGGTTTTCTCCCTTTAAGAACTCATAGGGAGTCTTCTCTACAAGAGGTCTAGTCATGCACCTATAATGATGTAACATGCAGTATTTACAGCTTCTGCCTAGAAGCTATGGGGTAGTTTACTAGAAAGAAGAATAGTCCTAGCCATATCTTCAAGTGTCCTATTCTTTCTTTCAACTACTCCATTTTGTTGTGGAGTCCTAGGGGCAGAAAAATTATGATCTATGCCATGCACATCAAAAAATTCAGCAAACTTAGCATTTTTAAATTCAATTCCATGATCCGACCTAATTGATGCAAGTTGATTACCTAGTTGTTTCTAAGTTTTTCTAACAAAAGAAGTAAACATGTCAAATGCTTCATCCTTAGATGTTAAAAACAATGTCCAAGTAAACCTAGAGTAATCATCAACAAGCACCATCACATATTTTTTACCACCTCTGCTTAATATTCTCATTGTATCACAGAGATCCATATGAACCAGTTCCATCGATCTGGTCGTGCTTACCACTTTCTTGCATTTAAAAGAGGATCTTACCTGCTTCCCCCTTTGCACAAGCCTCACAAACTTTGTCTTCCTTAAACTTGATGTTAGGCAGCCCTATCACCAGGTCCTTGGAGACTAATTTGTTGAGTCGACTTAAACTTAAGCAAGTGAGTTCATTTTCTGAAAGAGTGGACAGATCTACAATGTATATATTATTTACTCTTTTTCCCTGCAAAACAATCTTGTCAGTGGTAAGATTTATCACAAAGCATTTGGTAGAGGTGAATGCTACCAAGTTACCTCTGTCACACAGTTGTGATACACTGGTTAGGCTATACTTCAAGTCATCTATCAAGTAGACATTCTCAATGGAGTGTGAGTCTGTCTTACCTACCTTTCCAACCCCAATGATCTCACCTTTATTACCATTTCCAAAAGAGACATTACCTCCTTTTAGGTCCTCAAGTGAAAGGAACTAGTTCTTGCTTCCAGTCATATGCTTTGAGCAACCACTATCCATGGACCATATTTGGCTGCTCCCCTTCACTTGGACCTGCAAAAGGAAATCAATAGTTAATCTTAGGAACCCAAACTAGTTTGGGTCCCTTTCTATAGGCAAAAGGGTGAATTAAATTCTTTTTAGTCCATCTTGGCAACCTATGTTTCCCTTGAACAAAAGATTTGTTCTTTTGACTGGCCTTTTCTTTTGTAGTACACTCACTTTTGTAGTGACCAGTCTTACCATAGTGTGTGCAGATTTTATTCTCAAGAAGTGTGATGTACTTGCTTTTGGGATCCCACTTAGGTGCAGGAGTCTCATAGCCAAGTCCTCTCTTATTGCTACTATGGTGTTCTTGTAGCCATGAAAGTGCATCAGAGGACTTATTCCATTTACAAGTTTTGTCTAGTTCATGCTTAACCTTGCTTAGATCTTCTTTTAGGACTCTTATCTGCTCATCTCTTTTGTACAACTCATCCTTCATTTTTCCTAGATTTTCTTCTAAGGTGAGATGTGTGTGATCAGCTTTCTTTTACCTGTTCCTAAATTCAGTTTCAAATTTTCAGATCTAAGTTCTAGCACAGTGGTGTCATGTTTAAGAACCTGGTTCTTCAACTCAGTATTTTTACTATCACTTTCACTAGCCCTGAGTTCCAGATTTTTGCACTTAGCTTTCAAGATTACACATTCCTTAGACAGTTGTTCCTTTTCATTATTTATGACCTCAGATTCATCAATGAAATCTACCAGTAATTCAAATAGACTTTCTTTAGACAAAACTTTAATCTCATCTTTGAGATGAATCACACTTACCTCTGATTCCTGATCAGATTCTCCAATGGCCATAAGTGCTTGTTCATCTCCATCTTCATCTTCTGAATCCTCATCTGAGCTCTCTCCCCAAGCAACAACCATAGCCTTTGTTGATCCTTTGTTCTTCTTGGAATGAACCTGTTCCTTCTTCCTGTTTCTTCGGCCAGCCCTTTCCTTCTTCCATTCAATTTCCCACTGAGGACAGTTTTTGATGATGTGGTCAGTCTTACCATATTTGTAGCAGCCCTCGTTGGTCTGTTTTTCAGGGACCCTTGGTTTGTTGTAGGTTGCACCTCTTGAAAAACCCTTTCCTCTTATTAGATACTTCTTGAAATCCCTCGTGATCATAGCCATTTCATCCTCCTCTAGATCTGCACCTTCAGCGATTCTGTGAGCCAGGCTTCTTTCCTTCTTGGGTGCATCCATCTTCATGGTTTGCCTTCTAAGTTCATAGGCAGTGAGATTTCCAATTAGCTCGTCCAACTTGAGAGTGGCAATGTTCTTTGATTCCTGAATAGCAGTGATTTTGCTTTCCCAAGTAACTGGTAAAACCCTTGTCAAAATTTTCTCAACTTTGTCTTCTTCAAGGATAATCCTTCCAACAGACTTAAGTTCATTTGTTAGTGTTGTGAACCTTGTATACATCTCTTGGATGGTTTCTCCTTCCTTCATGGTGAATATTCTCATATTGAGAGTACAGCAGTCCTCTTGATCTCTTCACTTGAGGAGTTCCTTCATGAGCCACTTGCAAAGTGTCCCAAATTTCATTAGCAGTAGTACAACTTTGAATTCTGTTGTACTCATCTGGACCAAGTCCACACACAAGCCATTTCTTGGCTTTAGCATTCTTTTCCCACTTCTTCAATTCCTCAGCAGCGCAGTCAGCTCTAGTCTTTGGCACATCTACTCCTTTAGCATTCTTCTTCATGGTAGCCAGGGGACCATCAGTAACAATGTCCAAATAATTCATAATCCTCTCCGATTAGGGGTGTTCATGGTTCAGTTTGGATCGGTTTTTTCCTAAAAAGAAACCAAACCAAGTAAGTCGGTTTTTCAAATATTAAAACCAAGCCAAACCAATTAAGTCGATTTTTTCTCAATTCGCTTTATGTTGGTTTTTCGGTTTTTTCGGTTATTTGTCGGTTTTTTCTTAAATATAAGACATACACCACCAAACATACATTTAGGCGACCACATTTTCAACGTAACACTATCAAATCAATTGCCCATTAAGAAATTTATTATTTACCAAGATATATTGATGACAATTGAATCAAATAATGATGAATAATTTAAGGACTCAATTAAAAATATATTATTTTTAACATGAAATAGATTCTTACACTTAACAAAAGAAAAACTACCAATTAAACTAGAATGTAAAGGTAAAGAATTGTACTAAAAGTGCAAACGATTAATATTTACTATAAAAAATTTAAAACTTTGTATAAATGTATACATATATATAGGTGTAATAAAAAATTTAAAATAGCTACTCATATATTCGGTTTGGTTCGATTTTTTTTAATTAAAACCAAAACCAAACCAAATTTGATCGGTTTTTAAATTTCAAAACCAAAACCAAACCAAACCAAAAAGTATCGGTTTTTTTGGTCGGTTTGGTTTGGTTTTCGGTTTGGTTCGGGTTTTCGGATTTTTATGAACACCCCTATCTCCGATGATGTGATCTCTCATCCTGTTTTTTCACCAGGAGTAGTACTGTCCATTAAAGAGTAGAGGTCTAGCAGTGGATTGTCCTTCCTAGTTTCCAGGTGGTGCACTTATCTTGATCTGTTCCTAAGGTGTTAGCCTCTTCAAGGATAACCTGCTCTGATACCAATTGATGTTTTATACTTCAATACCACACAAGAGGGGGGTAATTTGTGTGGTGACCAATTTTTCGCTTTAGCTGTTTATGGAAGGACCTGGTTCTTCTAAGTGTTCCTTAACCTACTATAGCAAAAATAGTAAATGCGGAAAGTAAAGAACACAATTATTTTACGTGGAAAACACCTGGCTCAAAACGTGAAAAAACCACGACCTACTTTCCAGTAGGATTTTCACAACTCACCACTAAAATCACTGAGCCGAAAATTGCATTTACAAAAACTCTTTTGTAAACCTAGGACTAACTCTAATCCCGTTGTAGCATACAACCTCAACCGTTGCGACAACTTCAAGTTAACTCTAACTTGAAAAATCTGAGTACCTAATACAATTGCTTCTAGATAAAGCTGAAAGGTACAATATGAAAACACCTACTACAATTGAACTAGAATAAAATACAGACACTTGGAATTGGTTCTTTTATCTGGTTCATGTAGCTTCAGGTTTGCACACTTGAATCACACACGAACCGCTTGCAATATTGCCTTGCTATTTTGCTCTCAATTCACGTTTAACTTCTGCTTATGTGCGTTACCTGTAAAAGAGAACAACACCTATATTTATAGAGTTAGTAAATAAAGATTGACTAGAATTTTGATGCTACTCTTCCTTGGTGGAAGAGTTCTAGTTGATCTCAACCTCTAACTCCTTCCCTTTCTTAAAGCGTGTTCTCCTTGAGTAAGGAGTCCTTCTCCTTATTCAATATGCAACCTTTTCGATCAGGATCAGGAGATATTACTTCTTTCAAGTTAGGTTTATCTCCTTCACGTGCATCTCACATGCTTAAGTCTGTCCGTATCTGTGCTACACTAGGATGGACCCGGTTCATGTCTGAGTTCCTTTGTCAGTCTTCAAAACTAACCTTTACTTGGGCCAACACATTAACATGTTGTCAAAATATTTCTTATACTTGCTTTAGGTTTGAAGAAGAGGGCCTTGGGTATTGCTATTCTTGGAGGGGTGACTGAAAAAAAATTAAGGGATAATGATAATTAATTAAGTATAATTATTTGTAATATCCAATAAAAAGATGATATTTGCACATATTATTTATTTTAATATTATTTTTTGTGCTTCACATGATTGTTAGAGGGTGAATTCATTCTCTTTACCCTTAACACTTAGAGAGAATAATTTCGATTTGAGATAGTCCATTAGTAATAGGATCCACCAAAGCTAAAGTGTCTAATTAAAAAATTCAACAATAGTTGAAAGGGGTATTTTAGAAAAAATTAGCTGGGTTAGACACTCTTTGGGTCAGTTATTAAAGTGTAGCTAGCTTTTTACATGTATTGGCAAAGTAGCTACTGGTCCGACTAAACTGACATTGTTGCCCCTAATTAAAACACATAACAACTCCAACAATCAGTGATAGAATTTAAAGATTTTACTAGTAGAACTATAAGACAATGTACTGGAGTTCAAGCCCTAGCAATAATTTATGGAGTTTAATAAGTTCAAACCCCAACAAGATTTGTTAGGTTTAAAAATCATGTGAATCTCCAACACTATATACTGAAGTTCAGATGCATGGCTTAAATTAAGTGGCCTATCCAACATAATATGATGGTCTTTGACCTTTAAAAGTTCTAAATTTCAGCATCGTATATTGGGTTTTACCCGTTAAAGTTCCGAACTCCATACATGTGTTGGGATCTCACATATAGGGGAACTGCAAACTCTAGGAATTTTCAGTTTAAACTTATTTTTGAAATTTTTCGTGATTTCGCTGAGAGTATTTTGTCCCAACATTTTTTTTATTTAAAAGAATGTCTAAATGCTAATAGCTTTTTAAATACTAACTAAATTTTAATATCAGCAATTAAAAATAGGTATTTTTCAATTTCTTTCGGTACTTTATGCCTTCTCCCCCTAGTTAATGCTTGGGTGGACCAACACATCGTAATAATTCTAGCAAAAACAACTAAAGTTTATCCCTTCTCCCAATTTGCATTTTTTAGAATTTTTGGGTCAAGTCACCTACTCAATCTTCTCAGACTCAATTTCTATGTATACTTGCTCATGTTGCTAGTTAAAGCGGGAGAAAATCAGGTGTAATGAATAACTTCTCTTTTGTTATGAATAGAATTGTAATTAGAGTGAATGTCTATCTTTTAGAGAGTTTGTTACTTTGTGGCTAAGTCATTTTTTCCCTATAAATAGAGGGGTCTTACCCTATTGTAAATCATCCCAAATCAATAAAAATACTCTCTCCCTACTTTTCTTTGCAATATTCTTCTTATTTTATTGTTTTATAATGCGTTATCAGCACGAGACTCTAACCAATTGAGTAGAAGTTTTGGGATTGAGCATAATGATTGTCAATTGGTCCATGAAGTTCCTTCTTGATTAAATTCTGGATTTAAAGTAAGTATTTTACTTTATTTTTCTCTTTTAAATTCTTGACATTCTATAACTTGATTTTAAATACAAGCAAAAACAATAAATTTTGATTATAATTCTAATAGAGTTTGTGAGAATTTATAACTACCCAAAGTGGTAAAATTTCTATGTCTTGCCATGATCAAATTCATGTATGATTATGGGCATAAGAAGTGAAAACACATCCCATTGAATTTGCTTCATTCTCATTCCCTTAAGAGAATATGATAGCAGTATGTGATAAGTCTAAAAGAAGACAATTATTTCCGTGAAGGTATCAATGGATGTGGACGTAGCAATTGACAAAATTATAATCGTCATCAATGTGCTAATGAGAATAATAAGAATTCTCAAATTAATCCTTCACTATGTGAAAGTAATATTTGTCATCGATTTGACATGAGATTGTGTAAAGCACATATAGATGAGTATGGTCCATTCATGATGTGAATGTGACAACATCTGATTTATGAATACATATTCATTCTTGAAAGAATATGAATGTGCTAGTGGTAGTGGATATACAACACTAATATCTAGAAATAGGTTTGAGATGATATAAGAAAATAATGTCATTATTATGGTATAAATGGTCATTGGTCACGTACCTATTGTACGCCAAAATATTTTGGTAATATGATTATTAAGAGATAACATTAATACAAGAAACATATCTTGCATATAATTTTGACCATGACCATAATGGTATAACTTTTTCTTTAAAAAATATGTTCACTATATGGATGTTGATGAATATATGGTAGTACCAAATTAATTGAGAGCTCTCGAAGAGCCAGTTATTACTATTTTGGAGGAATAAAATTAATTATCAATAAGGCATTGTTTTGTAGTAAGTCTCAAAGAGTCACCAATTTACAAAAGAGTAACTTTTCTACGTAGATCCTCCTCCTTCTCTCTAGGTCTTACTCTCATGGATACAATCGTTATCACAACATTCATACCGCCGGAACCTTTGGACAAGAACAATCAGATGGACATCAAAGAAACAACAACAACACACTCCTATAAGGAAATGCTTCTAGATAAACTTGTAAGCCAGCAAAATGAATACTATGAGGAAGATGCCTCCACAATCATCAAAGATGATAAAGGGAAAAACATTGAAGGATCAATCTCACTATCCCAAGATGACAAGAAACGCCTTTACCTCCCATGGTGTTACTCTGTAATCATAAAGGTCTTTGGACGTAGAATGCCACACCAATAGCTTCTCTCTAAGCTAATTAACTTATGGAAGCCATCCGAACAGTTAATCTTGATTGACCTGGGATGGGATTTCTTCATTTTCAAATTTAGTCTAGAGGAAAATATGGCTAAAGAACTACATCTAGGACCATGGTTTGTCTCTGGGAATTTCCTTTCAGTACGGAAATGGGAACCAAAATTTGTACCACAAGAAGCCACCCTCTCTACCACAACTATTTGGATTCGTCTCCCACAACTCCCAACAGAGTTCTACGACACATAAATACTGGAAAAGGTTGGCAGGAAACTAGGCAAACTACTAAAAATAGACTCATGCACCTCCCCCATCCTAAGAGGAAGGTACGCACGCATATACACTCAAGTACCCTTAGAAACACCAGTGGAAACATCTGTGATAATTGGAGGCCATAAACAAGCAGTGATCTATAAGGGGGAAGGCAAATTATGTACGACCTGCGAAAGAATTGAGCACATATCAAGGAATTGCAATTACAGGAAAACACAATCACCCACACCACAAGAAGCACCAGAGACTCCAGAAAAAATTACGAAACAAGGGGAAGAGAATGAATGGAAAACAGTTACCTTCCCAAGAAAGAAAAAACAAGACCAGCAGGATGAAAGAAAGGAACAGTGGAGCGTCAAACAACCAACACCATACACCACAAGCTCAATGGATTCAGGTAAACATGTTCAACGCAAACTCAGGTAAGTTGCTACAAACAAAAACTGTACAATATAATACCAAGGCAAGCAAACCCAGTCCAAAATCATATAGCAGGCCCAACGGCCCAATCAATAAATAAAACCCCACCCCCACTCCCGTGAAACTACTCCCACGCGGCCCTAGCCCAAAACTAACGCAAAACGTAAGGCGGGAATGGGTCCCGAGGAAACTGACATACCCCCACTTAGTCTCCCAAGATGAGACCCCTGCTTTAGGCCCATCCCCTGACGCAAAAGACCCCAATTTTGGGGTTTTGGATTGCAGCATGCTCAACTAATTGGGGCCCTCACCCAATTATAACTACCATCCCAAAAATTCAACCCTACACCATCGCCTACGCATCCTCTACCTCTATCTCAGAGAAAACATCTAATGGGGAAAAATCAACAGACACCATGAACACTCAAGTGCCTCACCTGAAATCACATTCAAATTCAGGTGAAAAGACATTTGCTGTCCATTCCACAAGATCTCTAATTAATTCAGAATCCCTCTCCCCAGGCACAATAATCACTGCCTCTTCCACTGACCAAGATTTGACATCAAAGGTAACAATTATGACTCAGACCCTTAACTTAATCGCCCCCATTACCCAAAGTAGTAAATCAAAAAAACACAAAAATGGAAAGAAAAAAAACAAGCGCCACCCTCTTTTGTGCCTCACTACTGCTACCACCAGACCACCTACCAGCATCCTGGCCGGAGGCAGCGCTGCAGGGACAGGGGTTAACCTACAATTTCACCCTGGGAAGCCAACCGGTGACTTTGATTGTCCAAAATCCGGTACACTTGGCGAGGGTAATGGTGGAAGCACTGAACAAGGCTCTGGCTACCTTTGGTCCATGCCTATGGCAGAAGATGGTGAACAAAGACAACATGCAACCAAACATTGACCCAACGATGCTCAACAGTTAAATGTCCCAAGTCTTTTAGTCAATACCGTTCTTCCCAGACCTTGGAATGGAGGACCCAGCAACGAAACCGATCTTTGTGACCATCGACCCCCAAATTCACCAAACACCATCATCTTCTGCTCCACCAGAGAAGAGTACGTTTCCACCACTCAGCAACATCGAAAGGGAAATCAACAAGGCCCTAGATCTCCTCAAAATGAAAAACTCAATAGATGCGGAAGGAACAACCTACGGTGTCACGACCCAAACCGGATGGGCCGCGACGAGCACCCGGTGCCTTACTCAACCGAGTACCAACATAACATATCTTTCTTATCATACTATCATGGTAAATGAGCTAGAAAACTCGTCATGAGATAACAACAATGAAACATAGGGGAATACTCAACATATGACGACCCACCATGATATGCAAACTTATACATGTGACATACGGGCCTATAAGGCCGACATGACCATTTGTAAACTCAAAACATAAGCCGAAAAGGCCATACAAGTATTCATACACCTGACATCTATCTACAAGCCTCTAAGAGTACCTAATATCATAAAGGTCGGGACAAGGCCCCGCCATACCAATCAATACATATCCAAAGCATACTGACCAAATAGGCAACTCCGAAGCAAGTGGAGTGCACCAACACCTTCCGCTGAACTGATAGCCTACTTGGAGGAATGTCAACCTATCTATCGGGACCTGCGGGCATGAAACGCAGCGTCCCCGTGCAAAAGGGACGTCAGTACGAATAAAGTACCGAGTATGTAAGGCAGGAAAACATAAATAAGAACAATAATGTAAAGAGAGATAGAGGAGATACAACCTGTAACATCTGAGTGCCTCTGGGGGCTACTGACATGAAATGCATAATACATATATATACATAAACTTTTTAACAAAAACATACGCCTCTGTGGGCATCATCATCATCATATCGTACCCGGCCTCAAAGAGGACTCGGTAAAAACGTACCCGGCCATCATAAGGCTCGGTAGAATCGTACCCGGCCACGTGGAGCTCGGTAAACCCAACTGATCAGTGGTTGCACAATAGGTGCCGTACCCGGCCGACTATAGCGCGGCTCGGTAGAGTAAAATATATACATATATATAATGCTTGCTCGACTCATGGAATCATGTTCTAAACCTTTCAGAGTGGCGTAAGGTCGTTGCACCTTCGATTAACATTATGGACATCATACCATCAATATGAACTTCACTAGGACTCAAGGATCATACATACTTTCTTAGAATAAATTTGTACGGAAAGAACAACATGGACAACCTTAGTTGCTAGGAGTAGATTCATTATGAAATAGCGTATTTATTTCACATTAGATCATGCCAAAAGAAAGAAGGAAATGCCTTAACATACCTTGTATATTCTTCCCAACCTCAAGCTATGCAATTTCACGGCTCCTTAGTCTACAATAAGAGAAATGACACTCTCGTTATCGTTTAAGCGTCGTAACTATTATGTATCGACCACAATCTATTTTACAATGAAACGGACAGCACCTCCCCTATATATATGACTTCACACTAGTCAAAACAATCACAAACAGCCCAACATACCCCTATCACTTCATACACAACACGACAACCATAATAGTGTCAAACAATCCGAAAATGTTGCGATGAACGACCAACAAACAACCTTGCCATTATGTGGTGTTTCTCCACACCCTTCCTCCTCTCAACTCCATAAAAACAGTAGTAAAAGAGACAACCCAATACCAACACGAAACAGCCCAAAAACAGTCCCACAAGTTCATCAACTCAAACATAATTTTTCGGTTTACTTAAACACGTTTCGACTTGTCTTTTCTTTCAAATTGAGAAATACAACCAAAAGTACATCATTACACCTCTTATCCAATAAACCAGCCATGAATTTAACTTAAAAATAAGTTCACAACCAGCCAACCATTGCACAAGATCAAACAACATACCATTCTTCCGAAACTAGCTAGGTCTATTCTTTACGATCGAGTTACAACTCGCAAACGCATAGATAATGGAAGGAGAAGCATAAGCTTACCTTGTACTGAGTATCACCCATGAAACCTGGTCCTTTTTACTCAAAAATAAGTTCCTCAACACGGATACAAGAAGGATAAAGAGAAACTAGCATGTTGTCCGGACTTTTCAGCACTAGAATCGCGTCGTAACACCCGGAATACCCTAGGGTTTGTGTGGGATTTTTGGGGAGGAGTTGCAGGGGTTCAATTAGGTTTTCAAAGTCTGGAAGATGGGTGAAATAATTGAGTTTATAATCCTTTAAATGTCCCCTCTTGGCCGACTTTAGGAGGTTTAATTGAGACCTCTCCTTTTGGCAAGTAGGTGATGCACCTACTTGTCACCTATCAGTCTGCGCTGTCTCACGAAAATGCAAATATCTCTCTACTTCAATATCGTATCAACAAAAGGTTTATTGCATTAGAAACTAGACTCATAGATCTTTAATTTAATAGGTAGATCATCCCCTAATTCCAAGTATATTGGGAGAAAAACTCAGTTACATTTGACCTAATTTTCAGCACATTTATGAATGGAACTTGTGATGACCTTTTTCCAACTTTTGTTCCACAACTCGCTTGACTTCAAAACATAACACCAACTATCGTACAACTAAAATAACTCATAATATAATCTCCTTATAATGTTAATAACCCTAGTATCATCCCAAAAGTACATGGTAAAACATTCCAACTTGTCGACTTTCGACGAAACTTATTTTCTTCAATTCGTTTAGCTTCTAAGCCTTCAAACCCTCTTGCTGCTTGGTACTAATGATCTTAAATATTTGTAACATCCACGTTAACATGATGAACTAACTTTGTAAACTTTTAAAAGATGATTCCCTTTCTGAGCTTACATTAATTGACTTATGATGTACTCTTACGTACGAAAACACGGGGTGTAACATACGGCCTCCTTCGAACAGACACTCTCCTACTGGACTCTGTCAAGGCGATAGAATTCAGTGTGGAGACCAGCAACGTGCTAGTAATATTGTGCCCCAGATCGATGACCAAAGATGGACTGAGGCTAGTGTCTCACCAATCTCAAGGAACCATCAAGCCACTGCTCAATCTGACTCCGATACTCAGCTTAAAGAGGAAAACCCAAACGTCTACGAAGGGGACACCACAAGGAATGGGGAAACCCCAGGAAGGTCAGCACCCAAACAACCAACTACCCCTAATGAATTACATCATATGAAATGTCAGGGGTAGAAACAACGCCGAGTTTAGAAGGCACTGCATGGATATGGTCAAGCTGCACAAGCCAGCTATACTCGTTCTACTGGAGACCAAGATGGTTGACCACAAGAAACTGGCTGAAGAACTACAGTTTGATATGATAATCCAATCGCCGGCTATTGGTCTATCTGGGGGATCGTGTTTATGTGGAATAGGATAGCATTAGTGTGGATGAAGTGGCCACCACCCCTCAGGGTATCCATGCCATGGTGAAGGTACTCCCTAACCATACCCCTTGGTTATTCTCGGCCATCTATGCTAGTAATAATTTAGCTGACAGGAAACTACTCTGGGAGAACTTAGTTACCATCTCCAAAACCTCCACAAACAAATAGTTTGTGGGAGGAGACTTTAATGAAGTCTTGAAAGCTAGGGATAAATTTGGGGGTAACCCGATAAACCCTAGTCGCAGCAATTTGTTCTGGAACTGTCTTAATGAATGCAAATAATTAGACTTAGGTTACAAAGGTAGTAAATTCACTTGGTCTAATAAGAGATACAACAATAGGACCTCTCTGATTCTTGAAAGAATAGATAGTTGTTTTGCCAACGAGAGTTGGGTCTCACAGTGCCCTAAGGCTACTGTGTTGCACCTACCTAGGACCCACTCTAATCATTGCCCTATACAAGTTATCCTAAAAGGGGGAATCCTTCAATAAAACAACTAGACCTTTTAGGTTTGAATCAATGTGGGCTAGCCACCCAACCTTTCCCAGCATCATCAATAAGGCTTTCCCTCCCAATTCCACCCTTATCCAATCCATTGAGTCTTTCAAGAGAATTGTGACTCAGTGGAACGGAAATACCTTTGGCAACATTTTCCATAAGAAAAGAAAAATCTTAGCTAGAATTGCAGGAATCCAAAGATCCCCTAACTATCAACACAGCAACTACTTTTTAAACCTAGAAAACAATATGACTAGTGAGCTAGATTAAATCCTTAAAAATGAGGAGGACTTCTGGAAGCTCAAATCTAGGATTAACTAGCTTCATGATGGGGATGCCAATACCATATTCTTTCACACTTCCACTCTCAATAGAAGGAGAAGAAACAGAATACTCTCTCTCAAAGATGAGAGTGGAAACTGGCTCTACGACCAAAAAGACATCCAAACAGCCATAATGTGCTTCTTCACAAACCTCTATACCTCCTCTCACTCACAAGCTCCCATTTCCACCACCAGCCACCTAACAATGTCACATAACCTATCTGACTCCAGAAGGGAAAGACTGGATAGGCCCCTTGAGATGGGAGAAATCAAAATGGCTATATTCTCCTTCAAGGCTCCTGGCCCTGATGGCCTCCACCCCTTCTTCTACCAAAAGTACTGGAGCATTGTGGGCAACTCTGTCTCTGACTTCTGCAAGCAATGCTTTACTACTAATTCCATGGATGAGACCATGAACCAAACTCTGCTTTGTCTCATCCCAAAATGTCCCCAAGCTTCCATGCTAAAAAACTTCAGACCAATTGGACTTTGCAACACAATCTACAAGTCCATCACCAAGATCATTGTCAACAGAATTAAGCCAATGTTGCCTGATATAATAGGGCATCACCAAGCTAGTTTCCTTTCAAATAGGAGAGCCTCTGACAATGCTATCATTGTGCAAGAGTACATCACTCACTTTAGGAAAATGAAAGGGAAACATGGCAACATGATCCTTAAAATTGATCTGGAGAAAGCTTTTGACAGGTTGGAATGGTCCTTCATCAGGGACACACTCCATGCCTTCAACTTTCCTCCTGGGTTGACCAAGCTTATTATGTCTTGCATTAGCTCTTCCAGCATCTCAATCTTAGTAAATGGAGCGAAGACTGAAGCTTTTAAGCCTTCCAGAGGCATCAGACAAGGGGATCCCATATCTCCTTACCTTTTTATAATGTGTATGGAGAGGATGTCCAGGTCAATCGACCAGGCAGTACTGGACAATCAATGGCAACCTATAAGTATCAGTAGGTCTGGTCCAAAAATCTCACACCTTTTCTTTGTTGATGACCTCACCCTGTTTGCCAAGGAAAGCAAGAGGAACTACACCTCCATATACTCTTTCTTGCAGTCCTTCAATGAGAGCTCTGGTAAAAAATCAACCTTACTAAGTCAAGAGTGCTCTTCTCCTCTAACACATCCCAGGACATCATGGAATATCTCCTCAATGCTCTATCAATCCAAGTTACCACCTCATTTGGTAAATACCTTGGATTTCTCATATTCCATAAGAGAGCCACTAGTGCAGACTTTCAGTTCATAATAGACAATATGCAATCCAAATTGGCTGGCTGGAAAACAAGTTGTCTCAACATGACTGGCAGGACCATCCTAGCTAAATCGTCCCTAAATAGTATCCCTAACCATGTCATGCAATACATCAATTTTCCCATAAAAATCACGAAGCAAATTGATAGAATTCAAAGGAATTTTATATGGGGCACCACCCCAAATAGGAAAAAAATACATCTAATAAATTGGGACAGGGTTAAAAAAAAGAAGGCCAGTGGAGGGCTAGGTCTCCAAAAAGCTGAATTGAAAAACAAAGCATCCCTTGCAAATCTGGCCTGGAGGACTTATCACAACACATCAAGCTTGGCCAGAGTTCTCATCTCTAAGCACTATAATTGGAACCATACTCCTAGAACTCTTAGATACCCTAAATATTCCACCTGGCAATGCATCCTCAAGGGCTGGGATACATGCAGGAAGGCAAGCAGATGGGTGGTCCACAAGGGAAACAGGGTTAGCTTCCTAAACTTATTGAGTTTCTAAAGTATTCGCGAAAGGGTTGGTTATATTGAGACAATAAATAAATGAAAGATTTAATATCTTCCATTACTACAACTTGTAGCGGGGTAATATATATGTGAAAAGTTACCCTCTTTATTCTCCAATTTGTACTATATGAATTTGCAACAATAAAGTAGAAGTTTATTGATATACAAACCTCATAATAAACTTGGAGTGATTCATAATTGCACACGTCATGGTGTAAATCTGAAGTTTATCGATATTAATAATTTATTCAGTTGGCATAATTGGTTTAGCCATGTTAATTTAAGTATAATGTGCAAAAATAACAGAGAATTCACATTGGTAAATATTAAAGAACTAGAAAGTTCTTTACGAATTCTCTAATGTTGCTTGTTCTCATTAATTAATAGGCCAACTAAAATTGGGATTGAATCCCATGAATACTGAAAATATCAAAGGTGAATATGGGCTCATTCACCTGCCATGTATACCACATAAGATGCATCTATGAGATGGTTACATGTGCGATTATTACTAACCCGCAACCTGGTGTTTGCGAGGTAACTTGCTCAATAATTTAGTTTAGAGCATATTCAAGATTTTTTATTCAAGATAGTTCATCTTGATAAGTTGGTTTACATCACAGTTGGTTTAGCAAAATGATTTATTGAGTGCCTCCACTTAATAGCTCAACTATTGCTTATGAGAACAAAGTTATATATATCAATTTGATATACGTTATATACGAAAGTATATTACACTCTCCCCTCACAAATGGTTCGGGGGCAGGAACCAAATAATTTTATATTATTATTATTATTGTGCGGTGTATATTTTGATTAATACCATAACACACAAAGGTGAGTTTCCAAGGTTGAGGAAGCAAGTTAGTTTTTTTAACATGAGGGTGAGACAAGATAAACAATTGAGAAAAAGTTACATGGAATAAATTATTATTTATATATCTAGATCCTCGAATAAAATAATATGAACTTGAGGTTCATAAAAAGATAATTCATTTGCAATATATTGCAAAGCATGCCAGACGCATTTGCTAACCCAAATAAAGTAACTATATTCTATTGCAAATGCTCCTATTAAGTCCTAGACGGACAAAGTCTATGGTACGCTTAAAGCATATTGACAAATCGGTTTCAAATAAACTTCTTGATAAACAAGATGAGCAAATTATCAAAATGATCATAATAAGGAGGTAAGTGATCTAGAAGATCACATGACATAACACTTCATAAAAACTCAGGAGAGGTTCGGGTACCTGAAAATATGAATGAAGAGATCTATATGTTATGTCTTTATGAAAAATATTGGAATCGATATAAAATGTTCATCGACGACATCTATCATAGCGCTAAGTATAGATGAGGACCTCAAGTCTATCGAATACAGACACAAATATGTTGGCCAAATAGAAGAGACACAATTCAAATAGAATTGATTTCATATGAAAGACATGTAGTTTTGGACATGTAGTTCAAACACTTGAAAGTATAAAGTCAATGATATGTGCAATCAGTTTTCGATATCTTATTTGTCTAGCATGACATGAAAACTTGATATGCATCTAATTAAAGTCTATTATATGACTTATATGGCTTAACTTATATAACAATCCTTGAAAGATTCAAATCCCTTAAAGCATATACAATTCTTCGTCCTGAAGTACCACATCCTAAGTACAATTTGTGCACATATGTATCTTGCTATAACTATAAGCATGGTAATGTGATAGCGATAATGTTTACCCAATAGAGATATTGAAAAGACCATTTCACGACATTATATATCTATCAAGAATGATTATTTCTAGGTGCAACATATTCATTGAAGTTAGTGTGGATGATTTATTCACCAAATCTCTACCGACATCAAACTTCAAGAAGCTAGTGCACAATATTGGAATGCGAAGGCTCAAGGATGTGAATTGATGCTCTCATCAGGGGGAGTTAATGCGCGTTGCACTCTTTTTCCATTACAAGGTTTTGTCCCACTAGATTTTCCTTGCAAGGTTTTTAACGAGGCAACCAAAACGCGTATTATTAAACATGTGTACTCTTTTTCCTTTACAAGAAGTTTTTTTCCACTGGGTTTTATTTTAGTTAAGGTTTTAACGAGGCACTTATTGAGTAGACATTCAAGGGGGAGTATTATAAATAGAATTGTAATTAAAGTGAATGTCTATCTTTTAGAGAGTTTGTTACTTTGTGGCTAAGTCATTTTTCCCCTATAAATAAAGAGGTCTTACCCCATTGTAAATCTGTCACGACCCCAATTCACCCTCCATGAACATGTCGTGATGGCACCTAGTTCCTAAAACTAGGTAAGCCTAACAGTGCGGAACAAACAACATAACTTGCGAAAACAACTAATTAAGGCTGAACATTTATAAGAAAGTTGTATAAAACTGCTACTTGGCACACACAACTCATAATAAATGCGGAAGTCTAAAATCTCATCCTAAAACCCGGAAACTCACGGGAAACACAGGCTAATAGAAATACTGTAAATGCTCTAATCTCCAGGGGGAGCTACCGGAATCCCACATCCGTAGTCCCAATATAAATGCGCAATCACAGCCAGGAGATACACAGAAATGAAGTACAAAAGACAAGCAACAGGTAGTACTGGCCTAGCATGCTTCACGTAGTACAGTTAAGGCAACTTAAGCAATTAGACAAGTTAAATCAACTAAACATGCTTTCCTACTCTAACACAGGCCATAATTGCAAGTAGAATGAAGCAAATATGAAAGGAACTCAATCGCAATATCTTAAGTAAAAACCGGATTTTCAACAATTGGCTCAAGTACGCGCTCGTCACCTCGCGTACAAGGCACTCAAATACCAAATAACAAATCCTAAGGGGAAAGGTCCCCCATACAAGGTTAGACCACTTACCTCGAACCGGCTCAATATCAACTAGAAATCACGCCCTTGCCACGAGTATCCGACACCAAATGGCCCAAATCTATTCAATTCAATTACACATTGTAAATAACATCGCAAACAATTGGTTTTGCTATTTAATTCAAAGCTACGGCGTGAAATTAGGTGAAATGACCAAAATGCCCTTCAGGCCAACACCTCGTAATCGAATAATTTTCACATTTTCAGAACCCTCGTACTCTCACGAGTCTAACCATATAAAAATCTCCCAAATCGGAGATCAAATGCCCACTCAAAACTCAATGGTTTAGCCTATGAAGTTTTACCCCATATTCTTCCAATTTTGATCCCAAATTCGAATTTTAATGATGGATTTAACTACAAAATGATGAAATGTAACTAGAAGGGGTTAAAGAAACGTTATCCAATAATCTTCTCTTCAAAACCCTCTGAAAATCGCCCTTACCCGAGCTCAATTTGGTTTTTCTAACTTATGAAATCAAACCCTCGAATTTTCTATATCAGAACAGGCATTTCCGCTTCTGCGGACAAGGGACCGCTTATGCGGTCCCGCTTATGCGGAAACAAGCCGCTTCTGCGATCTTCAATTAAATGGCCAGGATCGCATCTGCGATAACGAAGACGCAGGTGTGGACGCGCATCTGCGAGAGACAATCCGCTACTGCGGAAACTAGGGGCCACTGGGATTCGCTTCTGCGGAGGACAAGCCGCTTCTGCGGCTCCGCTTATGCGGGAGAAGAACCGCTTCTGCGGTTTCTGAGGGAAAGGGGCAATAGCCGCTTCTGCGGCCATCTAGCCGCTTCTGCGGCGCCGCATCTGCGGTTCCCAAGCCGCAGATGCGAAAATACCAGAAGCAACAAGAAATCAGCCGCTGCACACTTCTCAAATTCTTCCGTTAACCACCCGAAATCATCCCGGGGCCCCCGGGACCTCAACCAAAAGCACCAATAACACCTAATACCTCATTCAAACTTGTACCAATCCTTACACCACCTAAAACAACGCCGGAAAGTCGAATTAATCAATGATTTGAGCCTAAAAACTTCAAATTCCATCAAAATACATTTTTGATCAAAAACCTAACCAAAACACGTCTGAATGACCTGAAATTTTGCACACACATCCCAAATGACACAACGGAGCTACTTCAACTTCCGGAATTCCATTCCGGCCCTCAGATCAAAAATTCACTATCGGACCGGAAACTTCAAAAATTCAACCTTCGGCATTTCAAGCCTAAATGAGCTACGGACTTCCAAAATACATTCCGAACACGTTCCCAAGCCCGAAATCACCTAACGGAGCTAACGGAACCATCGGATTTCCATTCCGAGGTCGTCTTAACACTGTTCCGACTACGGACCACTTCTCAACACTTAAGCTCTCATTTAGGGACTAAGTGTCCCAAAACTCTCCGAAACTCTATACCGAACGTCCCGGCAAACCAAAATAGCAGAAATGAGCTTAGGGGAAGCAGTTAATTGGGGATCGGGGCGTTAATTCTTAAGACGACCGGCCGGGTCGTCACAAAATCATCCCAAATCAATAAGAATTCTCTCTCCCTACTTTTCTTTGCAATATTCTTCTTCTTCTTTTATTGTTTTATAACATCTTTTGATTTTTGTTTTCTCAAGGTGGGATCACCTTTTTTTAGGGCCAATGATAAAAATAGAAAATTTCGGTACCAATATTAATTTTTTGATCCCGGTAAAAAAAGGTTTTGAAATGAATATTAGTTGGATAAAAATATCCTCTCATTCAAAAAGCAGCAGAAGCAGAACTGAATAGCAAAAGATAGAAGACGAAGGAGAAGAGAGGTGACAACGAAGGAGAAGAGGAATGTTGAACGTGTAGGATTTTAAATTTGGGTTCTATGAATAGAAGTTGTTTGTGGCTAAAAAGATCCATGGGGTTTTATTTCTTGATATTTAGATTATTGTTTTAACACCAATGTGAATGAATTTTATTGAAGAAACAATATTTCACCATTATTAGGATTGAAGCTTTTGAAGAACAGACAATTGAGTTTTATGAGTTATTGAAGTTTGATCCAAAATTGTTTTTAGGATTTGTTGGGATTGTGATTAGGAATCAATGGTTGAGATTTTATTAGGTGTAGAATTGAGGAAGCTAAACTGAAATTTTGTTAGCAAAAACGTGATAAACCTTGAAGAACGTTATTGATCTATTCGTCGAATATTGTCATTCCACAAGTTATACCGCAAAGGTAATACTTTACACTAACTCACAATATCTAACTTATGAGATACTCTGTAACTCTTACCTAAGGAAAATATATCTCAGGGACTTTGAAGCCACAACTTATTCTTAGAGATGGGTATTATGGCAGTTCGGATTGGATATGAGAATTTCAGTTTGGATTTTTGATTTTCGGATTGAAGAAATGACAATCCAAATCCAATCCAAATAAGTTCGGATTAGATTGAATTTTTTAAGTTCGATTTCAGATTAATCGATTTGGATATTATAGATTTTCGGTTTTGAGCATATAAATTGAGTTGTTTCTATTTCTTACAAAAATGAATATACAAATGAAGTACTCATGTTAAATTGCATGAAAAGTTCCTCATTCTTGCCGCAATCATCAAATAAAGTATTCAAGTAATGAAATTATATAAAAATAATACAACAGAGACATTAATAAGGCCGATAAGAAGTAGCAATAGTAAAATCATGTCCAAATAGAAAGTATTCTAATAGTAACTTTGTAATAAATATTGGATATCTGAGATAATATCTAATGGGTATGGTATTGAACTTATTACTGTTGGCATATGGATAATGGATCAAATATAAAATATAAAAACTTCAAATTTTCGGATATCCAAAAATCCATAGTACTAAATCCAATATCCAAAAATTTTAAAAATTAAATCCAAAATCCAATCTATAATTCGAAAATCCAAAATTCGAATTTTGGTTTGGATTTTAAATTTGCCTAAACTATGCTCACCCCTACTTATTCCCCATGGACAACACTTTACACTACCTTATTGTGCCTAACTTATGAGATAGTTTACACCTGCCTCGTAGGCAGAAAGTTAGATGAGAGGTTTTGAAGCCACAACTTATTTCCCATGAATAACACTTTACGCTACCTCATTGTGTCTAACTTATGAGATACTCTATGACACTTGTCTTATAGGCAAAACTTAACTAAGGGACTATAAAAACCACAACTTATGCCTCATGGGCAATAATTTGTGCTACCTCATTGTGTGTAACTTATGAGATACTCTATAACTCTTGTCTTACACGCAAAACTTAGATCAAGAACTTTAAAACCACAATTTATGCCTCGTGGGAACAATTTAAGCTACCTCTTTGTCTTAAGTTATTTGATATTCTATAAACTTAGTTTTGGACTTTAACCACAACATATTCCCCATGTAAGTTTCTAGAAAATAGACTCCTATTGGGACCGTTAAGAGCTTTTGATGAAATTAGGAAGAGAAAACAAAAGAAATATCAAAGAAAAGAGAAAACTGGAAGTATGTAGCCCAAAAAATTATTAAAGGGTATAAAGGTCATTTATCACAGTAAAAAAATACATAAAGGTAAGTAAATCAACGTATTCTTTACCTAGGCCAAAAAATAAATAGTGAAGCCATGAAAGGTCACACTGTTATTTCCTGTATTCCTAACGAGTCTGTGTCTCCCCAGACTCCATTTATGGGATCAAGCTGGGTATGTTGTTGCTGTTGCTAGCAAGTTTGTGTCTAATATTAGTTGGGCTTGAAAATTACTTACAATCTTGGATAGTCAAGCAATATGTTTCCTAATTAAGCCATGTACATTTATTAATTCATGTATATCTCACCTATCTATGACCTTCAAAATTGTCCAGGAAAATAGATGCATGCAAAAACCAGTCAATGATTAAGAAATATGTGGAAATTCAAAGTTAGTTGAATAAGCTAAAGATTTCAAAAAAAAAAAAAAAAAACAGAAATATTAGTTGCTTCAAGCAAAGAATAATAGGCAAAAGGATATCCAAGATTAACTCATTTCCTTGTCACTTGGTCTTTACTGCAGCTTTCAAATTAACTTAAACAGAAGTTAACAAGACCCTGTGCTTAGAAAAGGAAAGAGAATGAGTACAATACAAAATCAGTCATCACGCCCTTTACCGTGCAAAGCAGAGTGCTGCTGAAAGATGGAGCCAATTCTTGTGTTCATTCAACCACCTGAAGTAGGCATTCCTCCATGAATTGTTGAAGAAAATAGAGCCTAACACTCCCCAAAATGCAACAATAAAACCCAACGCCATCGATATATAGAACTCTTTAGATGGAAACTCATCATCATTTTCTTGAGAAGTACTAATATTGCTGTCATAACTAACATGAGGATTGGGAGGAGCAAATGTAGGACACTGTGGAAGAGGACGGCCACATAACTGAATATTCCCACCATAAGTTGAGGAATCAAAACCTTGCAATTGAGTGCTTAACGGTATTCTCCCTGACAAGTTGTTATTTGACAAGTCCAACACACTAAGAAACGTCAAATTAGAAAGGCCTATAGGGATTTTCCCTGAAAGCTGGTTTCTTGACAAGTCAAGTACCTCTAACATCTTCATTGTACCAATTCCTTCAATGATATTTCCTGTCAAATTGTTTCTTGATAGGTTCAACGATAGCAATGCATTCATTCTGCTAAAATCTTTAGGGATGTCACCAACCAGTTCATTGCTAGAAAGATCGATGGTTTTGAGTAGCCACAAGGTATTTTGGTACTCTGACTCTTTGTTTTTCCATTGGACTAATGCATCGCCATGGTACAATATACCTACTCGAGGGACATAAGGATCAAAGTTATAGCTCACACTTGAACCATCTTGCAAAAGTTGCAGTGTGGTGAAATTGCTGAAACATTGTGGAATTCTTCCAGATAAATGGTTGCCAGAAAGGTCCAGTATTTGAATAGATTGAAGCTGACATATACTTGGAGGAATGCTACCCGAGAATTTGTTGAATCGAAGGCTCAGAATGCCCAAATAAGGTAACTTAGTCCCTATCCATTCTGGGATATTTCCACTCAATGTATTTCTTCCCAAATCCAAGACACTCAAACCTCGGCAATTCTTCAAAGAGGCAGGGAACTCTCCACTTAAATTGTTTTTACGCATGTATAGAGAGGTCAAGGTTGTTGAAGAACACAAAGAGTCTGGAATGCTTCCAGATATACGGTTATTGGCTACATTAAGGATCATTGGAACAGACATAAGGGTCCAACAATCAGGAATCTCTCCGGACAAGAGATTTTCTGACAAGTCAAGGGTTGTGGCTGAACGAATTTCACATATGGAGTTAAGTGATCCAGAAAACTGATTGTTGTTAACGCGCAATTCACTAACCAATTGAGGAAATCCTGGTAAGGGCCCTGAGAAATTGTTATAACTGAAATCTATGACAATGGGACCAACAATATTAGCTGATAAATCATGTATCTTTCCACTGATTTGGTTGTAAGAGAGATTCAAGTATGTTAACACGGGAGGCAACCTTGGAAACCAACTAGGCATTGTGTCTGAGATACTAGCAAGAGAGATATCCAGATATCCGTAGTTATTTTGAGTTTGAAGCCATCTTGGAAAATGATGCCCAAGATTACAAGATGAAAGACTTATAACTTGTAGTTGAAAACATGGAACCCAATCAAGGCTAACATTCCAAGTCAAGGAGTTGGAAGACAAGTTTAAACTTATCAGGTTGCAAAGGTTGGAAAGATGGGATTCAGAGATTGTGCCTTCTAACAAATTAGAAGGTGCAAGAAAAATTTCAAGATTGTAAAGTTGCCCTAAACCTTGTGGTATCATCCCATGAAAATGATTATACCCCAGATGCAACTCTCTCAGAGACGGAAATAATGCCAAGTCTGGTAATGACCCTGTCATTTGGTTAATAGACAAATCAAGATATTCAAGACTGGAGATTTGTCTAAAGCTTTCATGGAAAATGCCATTCAGCAAATTGTCTCGTAGCCTCAATTCCCTCAAGGATGAAAATCTAGTAAGATTAATCAATGAACCAGTAAGTGCATTTTGCTCAAAGGACAAAAGTTCAAGTGATCTCGTACTCCCTGATAAGATACTAAGCAACTCTGAAAATGGTTGGCTTATGTTATTGTCTCTTGCATCAAGAGAGCGTAAACGACTCAAATTCCCAAAAGATTTTGGTATCCCGCCTTGAATACCAGTGCTAGATAATTTAAGATGTTCCAAATATTTCATGTACCCAAAGCCACTAGCAATTTGACCTAAGTCGTTGTATGAGAGATCTAGGCTAGTAAGACTAGAGAAGTTAAACAACCAACTATATATTGCAGGAGATGAATATCCATTTAAAGAGATGTCGAGGACGGAAAGACTGGCAGAGGAAATATTAGCTAAGACAAGTGATGAAGGATTGACTATAGGGAGATGACAGGAAGATAAATGCAATTCCTTCAAATTAGGGAGCTTGATTACCTCTTGCAACCAGTTTTTAGCTTGCACATAGGATAAACTTAGATCTAAGTACTCCAAATACAATAGATGAGAAAGCCACTCAAGGTTCTTTACTTCAAAAAAATTGCCACCAAGATCAAGAACCTTTAAGTAGGTAAGATTTTGAAGCTGGGGAGGAATTAGACCAGTAAAACCATTGGAACTAGCTTTAGATGAGAAATTTAGGTACTCTAGTCCTTTGAAGTAACCGATATATTTTGGTATTTCGCCTCCAAAATCATTGGAACTAAGGTCCAAGTACTTCAAATACTGCAACTTAACCAATGAAGATCTAATAATACCTCTCAGTGTGAAATAGTTACCTTCACCATCAGGAGTGAGTTGGATGCTCCCACGAAGATTTAGGACGAGTATATGGCCAGTAGTGTTACTGCATTTCACACCCCTCCAAGAACAGCATTCCTCATTATCATCTTCATTTCCCCATGAAGAAAGCAAATCATGTTCGTCTATGAGACCTCGTTTGAACTCGAGAAGAGCTTCCCTCTCCTTAGTTATGCACAAAACTTCATGATTCCCTCTTGAAGTTGATCCAAAAGCAAAGCTCTGATGCAGGATCAGTATTGATAAACAAATCAGAAGCAAATGAATTGGTCTGCAGTGTTCTTTGCTATCCATTTGTGTGTGTGTGTGTGTGTGTGTGTGTGAAACAGCATATGCAAGAGGCAAATGAGGACTTGAATGTGAGGGAAAAGGAGTGCCCACTCCTTGATATATACATTTTGAAATAAAGCCAACTCTACCCATTTTGGCATCAATTGTAAAATGTATATATTAAGCAATGTTCCATAAATGTATTCAGGACAAGTCTACCCACTAGCTGTAGTCAAGTGGAATAAAAAATTCAATATATGTATTCATAATCAGAGATTCATTAGTGTAGAAAAAATTGTGCCTTGGTAAAGAACAAACTATTTTTTCGATCTAATCATTAATCCAATAATTTGTACTGGTAAAAGATAAAATTAAATTAGTAATTTAAAAGAAAATCAATTGTCTGAGAAACTTTTTATTTAATATTGAAAACAGTTTTAAAGAGCTGGAAACAAAAATAAATAACAAATCATGCTATAACATTATTTTTGGATTTCAAGACTTCCCAAGTCTTCCTTTGACTTTTCTAAAGTCAAAAATACAGATAGATAGAAGTGTACTACTTGTGGCTGTGGAGTACTCCAAGGTCAAAGATGTTGAAATTGTATACACAGATTTAGATATACCTTTCATTTTTCTATAGTTGTTGATCTTTTTTTTTTTTGCCCATGCATCTAAAATCAGGAAGAGAGTCTACTAGTTATATAATTCGTAAAGATATAGTATTCGATTTTCATTGGACCTCTTCATTTCATAATCTTCTGTAATCTGAATACAACTTGTCATAATTTTCTGTAATCTGAATAAAATAAGGATACTAGGTATATTCTTTGAAATTTATGTCATGACATAACTGTATAGTGCTTTAGAAATGTATTTATCAAGCTCTGTTCAGTATTTTGATTTTGAACTTAAATAGCTTAATCTATCTTGTTATACGTACATGCTAATTTGAGTTAGTGGCTTTTCTAAAACACAACCACAAAGCTGTATCCAAGATTTGCCTTACGACAAAATCATGGATTATGTTACTAAACTGGTTATGTTTCCATCATTGAGAAATTTGATGCTCAAATATAAAATCTTCAAACTAGATCTCAAGACTAAAGGAGGAGTATAAGTTGAGGAAGTTTGAAGGCAAAAAAATATGCACAAACACATTACTTTAGGCATACCACATCGCTTTTGTCTTCGCCTGAATGCAGCATCTATGCAACCTCCATCAGAAATCTGCAAACTCCAAAAACCCAACAAAGTAAAAGGTTTTCATCAATTTCTTGCTTGAGCACAAGATGAGAGAGAGAGAGAGAGAGAGAGAGAGAGAGAGAGAGAGAGAGAGAGAGAGAGAGAGAGTCATAAGTAGCCATTAATGATTAAAAGCTACCTCTAACTTCATTCCTTCATGGAAGCAATTAGCTACTTGTAATAAATGAAGAATATTATAAGTAACAAACATAATGGAGGAACAACGACTTCTGATAAAAAATATGTAATAAAAGCAAACACAAATTCCATAGTACAGAAATCTAACATATAGCAATAACATTAAAAGCAAAACAACTGTCAAGGAAAAATACAGTTTAATTTAACTCTTGACAATGAGTAGAATACAAATTCAGTCATCAGGCCCTTAGTTTAGCCTTCAACCTTGCAAAGCAGAGTGCTGATGAAAGATGGAACCAATTATTGAGTCCATATAACCACTTGAAGTAGGCATTCCTCCATGAATCGATGAAGAAAATAGAGCCTAACACTCCCCAAAACGCAACAATAAAACCCAACGCCATCGATATATAGAACTCTTTGGATGGAAAGTCATCATCATTTTCTTGAGAAGTACTAACATTGCTGTCATAACCAACATGAGGATTAGGAGGAGCAAATGTAGGCCACTGTGGAAGAGGACGGCCACATAGCTGAATATTCCCACCATAAGTTGAGTAATCAAAACCTTGCAATTGAGAGCTTGATGGTATTCTCCCTGAGAAGTTGTTATTTGACAAGTCCAACACACTAAGAAACGTCAAATTAGCAAGGCCTATAGGGATTTTCCCCGATAGTTGATTTCTTGAAAGTCAAGTACCTCCAACATCTTCATTGTTCCAATTCCTTCAATGATTTTTCCAGTCAAATGGTTTCTTGATAGGTTCAACAATAGCAATGCATTCATTCTGCTGAAATCTTTGGGGATGTCACCAACTAGTTCGTTGCTAGAAAGATCGATGGTTTTTAGTAGCCACAAGGTATTCTTGTACTCGTACTCTTTGTTTTTCCATTGAACAAATGTATTGCCATGGTAGGCTATAAGTCCTCGAGCGATAGCTGGATCGAAGTCATAGCTCACACTTGAACCATCATACAAAAGTTGTAGTGTAGTGAAATTGCTGAAACATTGTGGAATTCTTCCAGAGAAATGGTTGCCAGAGAGGTCCAGTATTTGAATAGATTGAAGCTGACATATACTTGGAGGAACGCTACGCGAGAATTTGTTGAATCGAAGGCTCAGAATGCCCAAATAAACTAACTTACTCCCTATCCACTCTGGGATTTTTCCACTCAATGTATTTCTTCCCAAATCCAAGACTTTCAGAGCTTGGCAATTTTTCAAAGAGGCAGGGAACTGTCCACTTAAATTGTTGTTTCGCACGTATAGAGAGTTCAATGATGCTGATGAGCACAGAGAATATGGGATGCTACCAGATATATTGTTATTGGCTACATTAAGGACCAAAAGCCCGGGCATGGGAATCCAACAATCAGGATCTCTCCTGACAGATGATTTTCTGACAAGTCAACTGTTAAAATGAATGAATCAAGTTTACATATGGAGTTAAGCAATCCAGAAAACTAATTGTTGTTAAGATGCAATTCACTAACCAATCGAGGAAATCTTGGTAAGGGCCCTGAGAAATTGTTATAACTGAAATCTATGACCATGAGACCATAACTTTGACCAACATTATTTGCTGATAAATCATGTATCATTCCACTGATTTGATTGTAAGAGAGATTCGAGTGTGTCAACATGGGAGGCAATTCTGAGAACCAACTAGGCATTGTGTCTGAGATACTAGCAAGAGAGATATCCAGATATGCATAGTTATTTTGAGCTTGAAGCCATTTTGGAAAATGCGGCCCAAGATTACAAGATGAAAGGCTGATAACTTCTAGTTGAAAACATGGAATCCAATCAAGGCTAACATTCCAAGTCAAGTAGTTGGAAGACAAGTCTAACTTTTTCAAGTTGCAAAGATTGGAAAGATGGGATTCAGAGATTGTGCCTTCTAATAAATTAGGAGGTGCCTGAAAATTTTCAAGATTGTAAAGTTGCCCCAAACTTTCCGGTAAACCTTGCAGTCTATTGAAAGAGACATCCAAGATTTTCAGCTTAGAAAGTTGCCCTAAACCATGTGGTATCATCCCATGAAAATGATTACACCTCAGATACAACTCTCTCAGAGATGGAAATAATGCTAAGTCTGGTAATGGCCCTGTCATTTGGTTACCAGACAAATCAAGATATTCAAGACTAAAGCTTTCATGGAAAATGCCATTCAGTAAATTGTGTCATAGACTCTAATTCCCTCAAGGATGAAAATCTAGTAAGATTAATCAATGAACCAGTAAGTGCATTTTGCTCAAAGGACAAAAATTCAAGTGATCTATTACTCCCTGATAATAGACTAAGCACCTCAGAAAATGGTTGACTTAAGTTATTGTTTCCTGCGTCCAGAGAGCATAAATGACTTAAGTTCCCAAAAGACTTTGGTATACCACCCTGAAGATCATTTCCATATAGATTAAGATGTTCCAAGGATTTCAAGTACCCAAAATCACTAGCAATTTGACCTAAGTCATTGACCGAAAGATCTAGGCTAGTAAGGCTAGTGAAGTTAAATAACCAATTATATAGAGTTGCTGGATATACATTAAAGGAGAAACCAAGGCTTGAAAGACGGGCGGAGGAAATATTAGCTAAGACTAGTGATGAAGGTTTGATTATGGGCAGTTCACAGGAAGATAACTGCAATTCCTTCAAATTAGGGAGCTTGGTTATCTCATGTAACTAGTTTTTGGGTTGCAGATTGGATTCACTTAAATCTAAATAATCCAAGTAGACTGGATGAGAAAGCCACTCAAGGCTCTTGACTATTAAAAAATTTCCACCAAGAAAAAGAGCCCTTAAGTAGGTAAGATTCCGGAGCTGGGGAGGAATTGGACCAGCAAAACGATTGAAACTAGTTTCAGATGAGAGATTTAGGTACTCTAGTCTTTTGAAGTAACCGATAAATTTTGGTATTTGGCCTCCAAAATTATTGGAACTAAGGTCCAGGTACTTCAAATATTGCAACTTAACCAACAAAGAACTAATATTACCTGTCAAATACGTGAACGTGTTACACGAAGATTGAGGACGAGTATATGGCCAGTTGTGTTACTGCATTTCACACCCCTCCAAGAACGACATTCCTCATTATTTTCTTCATTCCGCCATGAAGAAAGCAAATCATATTCGTCTATGGGACCTCGTTTGAACTTGAGAAGAGCTTCCCTCTCCTTAGTAATGCACAAAACTTTTGCATGATCCCCACTTGACATTGATCCAAAAGCAAAGCTTTGATGCAGGATCAGTATGGATAGACAAATCAGAAGCAAATGAATTGATTTGTAGTATTCTTTGGTATCCATTTTTAGCTAAGACTAGTGATGAAGGAATGACTATGGGAAGTTCACAGGAAGAAAATAAGTAACAAATCATGCTATATAATATTTTTGGATTTCAAGACTTTTCCAAGTCTTCCTTTGCCTTTTTGAAAGTCAAAAATACACATAGATTTGAAGAGTACCCCTTGTGGCTGTGGAGTAAACTGAAAAAGGAAAAGGAAAGAAACGGACACACAATGGCAATTGAAGAAAAAACAAAGTGCCAGTAACAATCTTAATTAATGTGAAATACTGGAAATAAATAATGTACGGAAAAGACAACTCCAAGATCAAATATGTTGAAATTGTATACACAGATATAGATACAGTTTTTCTTTTTGCCCATTTAAAAGCAGGAAGAGAGTCTACTAGTAATAAAATTCTTGAAGATATAAGATTACATTTTCATAATTTTCTGTAATCGGAACCGAACTTGTCACTCCAATTTCAGAAAAGAGTAGATAAAATCCAAGTGCCATTACAAGTATAAAACACTAATAAGGCTAATGACTGTACTTCATCAATAGGTATTACTACATCTTGCTTTCCTTAATTTCTATTTTAATGTTTTCTTGCACATCTTATTTGAGATAAACAGAACGAGTTCTCAAAAAAGTTCTTTCATATCAAAGACGAGCCTTTTAAAAAAAAAAAAAAAAAAGTGGGGGGGGGGGGTGGGGGGGGACACTTCCGCAATATTTGTGGTCAAGCCGTGTAAATGGCCTCTTGCAGAAATGCAAGGTAAGACTGGTACAGTGGCAGAGCCACGATATCCGCTAAGGTGGTTCAAAAAAGAAAAAAGTTGGTTGCGTCATGGCGTACACAATATACCTTTGTGGTCCGGCCCTTCTCCCGGACCCCGCGCATAGCAGGAGCTTAGTGCACCGGGCTGCTCCTTCTTTCGCAATATTTGGTTATTTGTTCACTACAAGTGATGATAGTCAACTTAACCTTTCACAAGTTTTTGAAATATCCAATTCACTCCTTTTGTGCATTTTATCAGAAATTTATAGCACACAACTTCAGTAAGGTTAATAGTTTCCAATTTATCTATTAATTAATAGAAAAGGAGAAGGAAATCAAGTAAAAGAGAATATGTTAGCAGCTAGCTACCCAGATATAAGGGTTTAATAAATTGGCTCTACACCAAAAGTAGGGTCATAATAATTAATGAAGTTGGCAAAAAACTATTAAGAGAATACGATTCAAATACAAGCAAAGACCAAAAAACTATGACTAGACCTTAATTTGTTTCCAATTCCAAGTTCTTAATTCAATAGTGACAGAAAAAGTTGACTCACATTGTTTTGCTAGCTCCGCGGCAAAGCACCAACTGGTAGAGAGTTCTCATGGCTGCCAATATTGCTACAATCTTGAGTTTTTACTGCTAATAATTTTTGTATATGCATGCTACGCTGCTTTAGTTCCATAAATCTTCCACTCTTTCCCGTTTAAATTCAAGGTTTTCGAAACCCTTTTGGTTTTGATTGCGGCGCCAAGGGTGGTAAGAAAGAAATTGGGAAAAAAAAGTGTGATAAAAAGGAGTGCAAAAAAAAAGAAAAAAAAAGAGGGGAAAAGGGTAAAACCAAATTGTATATGACGTGGCAATACATGGCAAGGCATAGGTTTGGGGACGAAACAGATAATATCGTTATATAACCATCGTTCCCTATAAAAAACTAATTTTTTTTTCAAAATCGCTTTTACATTATATTAGTATCCGTCGCGCGCGTTGCGCAGAGAATAATAAATATAATTTGTATAAGAATATATATGTTGTAAAAGACGATAGATATAAAGGATCGTGGAAATGCTATTTATTTTTGGAACATATAAATATAATGGATATTCGTATAAATAGGTTAGTAAGGAACACAATTAAAGAAACGTTCAGTTATTTCCTAAAGTCCAATAATGTTCTCTACGGCCTCAATTAAAGCAAATCATTGTATACCAGCTAGATTGCCATAAACAAAGGTTTTTAATGCCTTAAAAAATTCAAGAAAACACCCTAGTATTTCAAGATAGATAAATCAGGCTTCATAACATACCGTTATGGGGAAAATTACTTCTTACTTTGCACAACCTTGACATCCACAATATACACTCTATTACAGCAACTTCCCTAAGGTGCTTTATGGGGACACGACATGCACAAGTAGTTGCAAAAAGAACTCATAAATACTATCATGGCATGATTAAACACGACGGTAAAAGAATTGCACGTAGTGATCCAATCTCTGCTAAATCCAATTCTAGAGCTGCTTCGAACTGAAATCTTTTCAAGATGATTCTAAGCCAGAACATCTACCGCAGAAACATGAAAGAAATGTTTGAGAATGTGGCTTCCTCTACTACAAAGCATCATCTACATTGTGCATTCAGTACTGCATTTCCGCACTTAGTCCATGCGAATGCCAGAAAGATCCATAAGACAAGAATGGGCTCCTATGATGTACAATATTGAATATTGGCCAGAATGTTTCACACTTTCTTTTATCATCATTAAGGTGTATTGCCAGCTTCAAAAACCCAGAAACAAAGAAGTCAAGGTCTGGAAATTCCAATCAAAAAAATAAGAAAAAAGATTACTCGATTCTACCATGCATCAAATTACTAACCTTCTTTCATATAAGCATCCAGCTCATGTAGGGTAGGCTCAATCAACTACCAACCCTCGGGGCATTTTATATGATTTGTCTTGACACGCTTGTAAATTTTGCAGGACTTTTCATCTGAACAAAGGAAATCCAAGAAGATGTCAAAGAAGGATAACAACCTCACATATGAAAGTTCGTCAAGTAGATGTTCGTCATCCTATAGTGTGCAAGCCATTTCTTCAAATAGTGTAGTTAGGGCAACAAAGACAGATGATTGCATTTGAAATCGAGTAGGAATCAGGTTATTACCATTTTTATTATTTCTCCTCTGGTCTATTTCATCTATTTTATCAAAAGGTTTAAAATAAATAGAGAGCAAGTTGTTGTTGGTGCAATGGGTTCTAAATTTAGATACTTCTCTTTCTACTTCCCTAAAAGTTCTAAGGGGGTTGTGACAGGGAGAGTAGAGCTGTTGTTTCTGGAAAAAAATATCGAATGCAAGGGAAATCTAGCTCTCCTGCCCA
>NW_017671553.1:208670-213323 GCF_001879085.1 Nicotiana attenuata | reverse complement strand
GATGAATGTCATTGTGATAGCATGCTTTGTATAATCATTGATCTCAGTCCTGTGTTTAATCACTGTTATGAAATGCTAAGTCACTTTTCCTGAAGTTAAATCTAAAGTATATTCTTCTTAATAAATTGGAAATTGGAAAATTAATTGAATCTGTTACGTGACTCATATGCATATTTTGGACTGAGTATGGATCGGGCTGCACGCCGCAGCGAATGGTATGATTATTTTGTGCTTGGGCTGAAGGAGCCCCTCCAGAGTCTGTACACACCCCCAGTGAGCGCCGTCGACGTTAAATGGATCGGGCTACGCGTTGTAGCGGTCATGTGCATTGCATGGCATCCTTACATTATACTTGACTGATGGTTCGTCGTTAGGTGTTGGACTGTTAGTTTTAGCTTTACTTTGTGGCATTTCGTGGATTTCTTATCTTCAGACATTTTATATGCTTATTACTCACTGAGTTGGTAGTACTCACCCCCTACTCCCTGCACCTTGTGTGCAGATTCAGGTACTTCGGGAGCTTGGTTGAGCTAGCCGCTGGTTTCCAAAGTTCCAGGAGTGGTCGAGGTAGTTGCTATGACGTCCGCAGGACCCAACTCCTCCCTTATCCCTTTATTATTTCCGTACTTTAGAACATACTTATTTTGAGGATTCTTGACTCTGTATTAGTTAGAGGCTCTAGACTCATGACCCCAGGTCTTTGGGAGTTACAGTTTATGTTAGAGTTTCGTATTGTTATCAATTGAGTATTTCAACTATGAGTATTGATGTTGATTTAAGTATTTAATTAATTGGTTTTGAGCTTCATGCTCGGGTTGAGAGAGTGAATGGTCGGGCTTGCCTAGCATTAGTGTTGGGCGCCATCACGACCGGATTTGGGGTCGTGACATTACATTTCCCAAAAGTAGACCTCTCGTCAGACCTTGTCATTTGTGAGGTCCTCAAAACTTACTAAATCCTGTTATCCAAGGGGGTACTGGAGCTTATTGGCGAGTCTGTCTGGCACTTGCTTTCCTTACGGAGGGTTTCTCCGAAACAAACGAGATTTTCTGCCCCTGTTTCAATCAAAGAAAAATCTTGTCAGTTTAAAAATATGGTGGTTAGCTTGCGGCATTCTTGCTGGGGGTGGCCCTTCCATTGCTGTGCGTTGCTTTGACTGGCTGCCTTGAACTAGCCAAGAATTGTTTGACTTTCTAGCCGACTCTCAACCGCAGGACCTTGAATGACCCAAGTGTTCTACACCCAAACCGTTATTTTTACATTCCTGACCCTTTTATCTGAACCAAACCATTCAACCAATGGAACTTTCACTGACACCTTATTTCCCACTTTACATCATGCTATCTCTGGTATGTTCTGGCCACACTTTGCTTTGTGCAATTTGGAAGTTGGTAGTAAGCTTTAAATCCCTTCTTACTTGCTTGAACAAGGCTGACATTGGACAAGCCTTAGAGAAATAAACCCATAAGAAATGAAATGCAATGACTTCACTACAAGAAAATAGGCCTTTAGCGAGGGGAAATTCGGTCGTTAAAACCACTAATTCAGTCGTTATTAGTCAATAACGACCACGAAAAAACCGGTCATCGCCGGTCGCTAAAAGCCCCGACGTTAAAAGTTTACGACCAGATCTCAAGTCGGTCGTTATAGAACCTTTAGCGACAACAAGAAATCCGGTCGTTGTAGCTCCTTTTAGCGACCAAATTTCCCTTCGCTGCTTGTAATTCCGGTCGTTAAATCTTGTAATTACGACAACAAATTCAATCACTAAAAGTTCTTTAACCTTCGCTAGTTGTCTATTAGTTTTCCACAACAATCAAATCGAATCTTTCAGGGCTTAGGCATATAGACACATCTGAAAAGACACAATAATATGTGTCCATATAAATTTCATAGTCATTTACAAAGAACTAGTCATATTACAAGAATATACATGTACAATTTGTATGACAATATGTTGTCAACTCCTACCAAAAGAGAATAGAATCCATGTAATCTTTAAACAACTCTAAAATAATAGAAAACATGTCTCTCTTGTGCTTCAACTTGTTTTTTACTATTTGTAGTTGCTTATACTTGCTCTGCACTTTTCTTAAAACTTGAAATTCTTGATCTCCTGAAAGAACAAAAATATTACTAGAAAAACTTCAAAATCCTAACAAGCATATAGACAGGCATGTGTCCAAATCTAAATAACAACGCCATGAGCAGGATGAGACAACAAGATACGCTTGTCAAATATACTTTTAGCCATTCCCATTTAGAGTAACATAGTGCGATATATTCCGTTATACTTGTATTGATAGGCTACACCTCTAATCTAATATTAATATTCTGCTGCTTAATGCAAGACCCACTAGTATATAAATTTTAAATAAGTTTCTAATAAAATACTTTTACTTTAATTTCCCATGACACAACAATCATTCATAACAATAAACATGAGAGATAAGCATAACCGCAGCTTGACCAAACTAAGCTGAAATAAGTAACATGAATTTACTGCTATTTAGGATGAAAGAAAGCATAAATATTTCAAGAACTCACAACTAGTAGCCAATGTTGCTGTGTTCCTTAGCTGTTCTTGGACTTCTGCTCTTTTACATAGGTAACCTGGTGACATACTCCTCCTTTGTATAGGTACTTTTGTAACTTCTACTAATTCTGAAAGCCGAGATGCAAGTTCACTGTGCAACTAACACCAGTTATCTAAATCCTTGAAATCTAAAGCAAGGTTCGAAAACAATCGTCTATGATGTATCTCAATCATAGTTAACAAGAGTCATATTCACAATTAACCAAACCAATTATCTTTTCTACTAATGAGCACCAAATTGATTTCAAAAAATAACATACATATATATATTCAATCACATAAACAAATTTAAAGGCAAAAAGAATCACAAAATACTAGTTATCTTCTACCAAGAAGTGATTGATTAATCATAAAATATCAGACAAATAAATTGCTAACTCATAACTTGCTTAAAATTTACTCGTACAAAAGTTCTCAAAAATAAACAAATAAGCTAAAAAAAAATAGATCCATCTGCAAACTGTAAGAAAGAACATTACAAAAGGATGCTCTTCATATTCTTATCCTTTTTTCCTTGAAAATTATAGCTTAATCATAAGGCTCTGAATAATTGAAGATAATTGTGAAATTTCAAAAGGGTGTCCGATGTTGCAATGAAGCTTCCATCCCCTGAATTTGATATTACTAATACAATCCACGGGTTAGATAAGATAATGTGAGAATACTTTGAACAATATATATCAGGAACCCAATCACCAGATAAAATTTTTTAAAGTTGTACATACACATGCAGAGGTTACACTGCAACCTGGTCAATTAGAAAAATGAAACGGTTGAGAGCCATAATGTCGATGAAAGTGTGGCACATGTCATAAAAAAATTTCCAAATACATTTGGACTTCGGTATAGATAAATATGTTTATGACATTAAGAGATTCCAAATTCAGAGTCAACTCCTCAATTCAACTCTAGGAATTATAACTACTGTAGGTTGTATGATTTAGCACCTACTTGTTTCACTCCCTTTATCTTCCTTTTCGCTATGTACCTTTTATGGCTAATAACTACGCTATGAAATCAGTCTCCAATTTAAACTAATACATACTAATAAATAAATTATTATATGAAAAAACCTACTGCTCAGTTGATGCTATGGAACTTCTCCTAATTAAACTAGCTATTGCTCATTGTAAAAAAAAAAAAAAAAAAAAAAAAAAAAAAAAAAATAATCTACTCCAATTCAAAATCAAGTTGGAAGTTCAAGTACTGTACAGGAAAAAATTTGCCGGAAATGCAAGCTGATGGCAAACAACCAAAAAACCATAAAGCAAATATTTATTTAATAAACTAACAAAGAAAGAAGACTTAAATCCAACTGGTGTTTTTATATCAGGTGGTCACGGTGGACAACAATCTAAAGGTAGAGAATGGTCAGTGGTAAATCGTTCACCTAGCAAAAAGAATTCACACCGTCTTAAAAATCAGTTTTTAGCAGCAAAGAATGTAGATATTTCAAACTATTTTGATGTTCTTGTAATGAGCATGATCATGCTATGAAGGAGGTGCATGATCATGATGTGAAAGAGGCTGGGAAGAATACACAACAGGTGGTTGATGAGGCAAGGTATTTAACTGGAAAAACCAGCTCCCCAGGCAGTGGAAGGCAGCAGCAAAACGTGCAGAAAACAGGTGCTCGGTTACAAGGCTTAGCTTGGCAGTAGGTGTACAAGCTGTTGATTGAGTTGATACTAGGGTTGAGGATGAAATGGCTACACATGACATACAAGCATCTCATGAAGCTCATGAAAATGCTGAAATTTCAGCTAGGCAACTATGTACAGCAGCTGTTCCTTCTGGTGCGAGTTGCGACTACTTCAGCTGAAGCTGTATTAGATGGGGTTAATCGACCTGTGTACGTCTAAGCGTGATAAAGCTACTGATGCTGGACTAATTAGTATGGAAGCTGGGCAGCACATCAACAAGGATGACTGGAAAATGGTGTCCAGTAAAAAAAGCACCCGAAACAATGGCAAAGTGCAGCAAGTTGAAAAAACTTCCGGACAGTACAGGTGTACGAAGTAGCTCAAACTATTTTGCTGCTCTTGTTAATGTAAATG
>NW_017671553.1:176595-208645 GCF_001879085.1 Nicotiana attenuata | reverse complement strand
AGTAAATGCGGAAGATGTGAAGGCTACTGGGATAATTTACATATGTTGGATCTTGATCAAAACAGCTTCTCGAGTCCAGCAGGTTTGAATCTAACCTCTCTTGGGGCACAAATATTGAAGAACATGAATCCAATGCATGCATGCACAGCAAATCTGGTTCAGAATCCTATAGCACAACATCACAAAGGTGTTGTTGATAATCCTCATGTATATAAGGTTCGACCGAACACCTCTAATCACGATATTCCATCCAATGACGCTGTTAGCTTTTCAGAAGAATCAGTGCACCCGACACACAATCGTGAGGCCTATCCAGGATGTCTTCTGATGCTAAAAAAAAATAACTAGAAAGGAGGAAAGCAAGGAGGCAAATCTCCAGAAGCCACATCAGATAGAGGAGGAAGCTAGGTATAAGACATGGGCTGACCAAGTAGAAGAGGATGAAGATGATTTTGTTGATAGTTTGCAAGACGATAACAAGGAGGAGACATACCATGTTTCAAATAGCTACACATCAAATGATGAGGCAATCAAGGTGCAAGATGAGCAGGCTACTGTTTGTCGAGCAAGAGAGGCTTAAGCCCAAATGCTCCAGCATTTGCACATACTGGGCAGAAGCAAAACACAGCAGTGGTGTTGAAGGATATGTCTAATGATAAGGAATCAACGCAAGGCGGTAATTCCAGGTATGTCAACAAGTATAAGTGCGTCTTTGGCAAAATATAATATGACTCCTACAAATATACTTCAAGCTCTTGTGTCTCATGACAGGGATACTTTGAAAGCTCTTGACAATCCAAGAATGAGCAAGAGCTCTAGTTCCCGGATACAATCCTATTGAAGCATTTGGTGTGGATATGGGTCAAGGTTTCTATGAAAAGAAGGGGAAGAAGAGGAACTACTACAATGCTCCTTTGAAATGCAGCAAGGGATGGAGATCTCTCACCTAACACTTGAGAAGTGGATCCAACAAAAACAAGAAGAAGGCACATGAGAGGAAACATAGTTGGGATGGCAAGGTGACACAAGAGGTTGTCGTTAGGAAGTCTCCAATGAGAATTGCAAAACAAAAGGCGGTTATCCTTACCACCTCCACAAGGTGAAATAGATCAAATAAAAAATGATGAAGTTTGAAGAATTGTTGAAGATAGTTGAGAAGAAGTCAAGGAGCTACAATTTGAAAGAGTTCACAAGATTGAAAAAAGGAGGGGCGAGACTCTAATTTTTACCTTGTTTTATTCTATCATTTCGTAAGTATTACCATAATGTAATATCATCATAGAGTTTAACATACTCTGTGATGATCATAGAATACTTAGTCCTCTCTAGTTCTTATTGATGAGGTTGTTCATGCTCAATAGGAATTGTACGGTAAGGTTATAGCTCAGTAAGTGTTTGCTATTTGTCCTATGCCTTTGGGAATAATCCAAACGGCTATGAGATCATTCGCCCTCGCGAGACTTTGCCGGCAGCCACACCATGAGCCTCATCACGAGGCTGCCATTATAAGGCAATGGAGGTGCACATGGATGATTATATAGCTAAGGGATAGAGGTAACACTACTGCAGTTTTTGCTCCCTTACTTGTACTCTTCCTTTATGATTTTTTTTTCTTTTTATTATTAATTAAAATAGCTACTAGGAAGCCTGCCTAGTAGTATAATAATTTGCAACAAACTATTTCTTCTTCTTTTCTTTTTCTCGAAGTTTTTTTCAAGTCTTCTATTTAAACTTGATTTTGCAACCACCACTGACTTTGATATTGAAGTCATTCCCAGTAACAGTCAAAGTTCCATTTTCTCTTCAACTCTTTATTTTTTTTTGTATCTTTCTCTCCCCCCGCCCCCCGCTCCCCTCCGCCCCCAAATATAGTTTTTAAGCAATGTGTGAACCAATGTAAGCATTATACAGAGTTTAATCAAAAGTTTTTTTTAAAACTAAATCAATATGAAAATTTAATTAAGGTTATAACAAATTCAATGTACACTTTAAAGAGGAAAATAAAAGCAAAGAGGGGCAATTGATAGATGTTTATGGAATAAATAATATAAGCAATCCTATTGCGAGAATTGAGATAAAATATGAATAAGCAATGCCAAACACAAATTAGGGCTCGAGGAGACCTTTGAATATAACTAACCAACAAGAGAAGAGTAAAACAACACCAAAAGAACTGTTAGATTGCCAAACCATCGCAGGAACTTCTATTATAATACTCAAAAGTAGATTACTAGACCATCGCAGTTTCTGTAAAAAGATAATAAATATGATAAAAAAAGAGATAATTGAAATGCAAAAGAATACTCAATTTCACACTCCATAGTTTCTACCGTAGGTCTAGTGATTTGGCGGAGACTTACCTTGATTAGAAAGAGAAGGAATTGTCGATTGATTTTTTATTGCCGCAAGTGATGAACAAATCAGCTTCAACCGCATAATTTACTCTTTGAAACCAGAGAAAATGCCTTAGGGTTCTTTATTTTCTCTTTCTTTTTTACTATTTATTTTGGGTGGGGGTGCTGGAGGATGGGGTTGGGAAAAAAAAGAGAGGGAAAAAGTAGCGCCTAAATCTGTTGATTAATTTAGTTTTACGAGTATTTATACTTTTAAAGGAACAATATTTTCTCCCGTTAACACTGAATTAAAAATGGCTCTAACGACCGGAGAAAAAATTAGTCGTGATTAGTACACTTATAACGACCGATTCATGTCCCTTCGTTAAGAATTGGTCGCTAAAGATCAAGTTTCTTGTAGTGCTTCGAGGTTAGGAATAAAGCAGAAAATCCAAAACTGGATGACTGTTTTGAGGGAGAAAAGGAAAAGAGATTATCTAAGTGGAAGCAACTGGTACCAATGATCATGACATGCATTTCGGATTAATCAGCCCGCCTATTCCATCAATCACCTTTCAGTTGTCATACTTTGTGCCCCTTATCAACTCAATTCTTTGCCCAATACTGACCTTGTTCGGCCTGCGGTGCCCTGAAGGGTTTTCACTAACAGGACCTCTCTCATTTGTTCATCTCTCAACTCAGTCGCCTTACGGTGCCCGTGAAGGTTTTCACCAATAAGACTCTCTCATTTTTGATTTCTCTCAGCTTTCTGTCGTCTTACGGTACCCGTGAGGGTTTCACCAATAAGACTCTCTATTTTTCATTTTTCCTGCTTAAACCGGAGTGTTGCCCCTGATGTGAATCACCTCTACTTGCTTCACTGGCATCTCTCGAAGACTGATCGAAAGGTCTTTCTTTGGACCGTAATGTGGGCTTTTGGATAAGGTTTAAAGACGGATATCAAAGGGCTCAAAACAACTCAAATGGGTTCAAAATTACAACTCTTGGAATAAGATTTCTTACAACAACCATAACTTCCTGCCCCAGTTTCTTTGCTTGGGGGATTTTTGGATTTTTATTTTGATGGGACGAACCGTGAAGCTGCCTACGTAATCCTTAAAAGGAATCAGGTCGAACGTAGTTCATGATATAGGAATTGCTTTTATGGTTGTTACTTCTCTTTTTCTTTCTTTCCCCCCTTTTTTTCTTTTTTCTTTTCTTTTCTTTTCTCTTTTTTTTTTCTCACTTTTTCTTTCTTTTCCTTTTTTTTCTTTTTTTTTTTTCTTTTTCATTCTTTTCCATTCTTTCCTTTTCTTTCTCTCTTCTCTTTTTATTTACTTCTTTAGTAAATTTCGCTACTGATTCCAAGAGAGGGGTATGAATGAAAATAAATAAGGCTCAAAGGGGTAACAAAGGATAAAGTGTTTAGATAGCAGAACAAAATGCCTTCGTCATTCCAATCTTCAAAACATGCCAAGTACAAACAAAACACAATTTAAGCAAAGAAATCATACATAATATCTCTTGACTGCATCAGAATTGGTAGCCATGTCTACACATTTGCCTTCTATATCTGTTAAATTCAAGCACCATGGGACAACACTCTTGTTACAGTGAATGGCCCCTGCCTATTGGGGGCGAACTTGCCTTTTGCTTCGGCCTGATGTGGAAGGATGCGTTTCAATACTTGCTGACCCAATTCAAACTTCGCGGGACACACACCTTTTTTTTGTGCGCCCTTGCCATCTCTTTTGATAGAACTGCCATGACACACCGCCGCCATCTTTTTCTCAATCATCAACTTAAATTGCTCCAGACGGGTTTTGACCCACTCATATCATCATCAATTTCGGCTTCAGCAACAATCCGGAGGGATGGGATTTCATTTCCGCGAGTATCACCGCTTCAGTGCCATATACTAACAATAAGGAGTTGCACCTACTGAAGTGCGAACAGTAGTGCGATAACCCAACATGCAAAGGGCAACTTTTCATGCCATTGCCTGGAACCTTCACACCATTTTTCCGAAGTACTTCTTTATGTTCTTGTTGGGTGCTCGACTACTTTCATGCGCCTTGGGCGATATGGAGTGTAATTGCGTTGCGTAATCTTAAACGGTTGACATACCTCTTTCATCAAATGACTGTCGAGATTAGCACCATTATCTGTGATGATCACCTTTGGGATCACGAACCGATAAATAATATTTGAGTGAACAAAATCGACCACTGTTTTCTTGGTCATGAGACTTGAAAGTTTTAGCTTCAGCCCACTTAGTGAAATAATTAATGGCCACCAGAATGAACCTGTGTCCATTGGACGCGCTGGCTTAATTGGTCGATGAAATCCATCCCCAAGCAACAAAGGGCCATGGTGCGGACATTGTGTGCAATTCAGATGGCGGAGAATGAATGCAAATCTCCGCGTACTTTGGCATTGTATGAACACTTGCGCACAAAACTAATACAATCTCGCTCCATGGTGAGCCAATAATAACCTTGCTCGGAGAATTTTTTTGCCAGAACATATCCACTCATAATGTGGCCCGCAAACCCCGGAATGTACTTCGGTCATGATATCGTGGATTGCTTAGCAATCGACGCACCTCAACAGCCCAAGATCTGGAGTTCTTTGTACAAAATTCCCCCACTGAAGAAAAATCCACTTGCCAAATGTCGGATTGTTCTCTTTTGATCCCCTGTGGCTTGTACCGGATATACCCCCATTCTTGATATACTCCTGATGTCGTGGAACAACGGCTCACCATCAAGTTTCTTCTTCCACCAATGTTTACAATAAGCATGCTGATACGCGGGCTTGAATATGCAGAGGGTCGAATAAGCTTTGTCGGGATGGTGCAACATTGACCCAAAGGTAGCCAAAGCATCGGCAACCTCATTATGGATTCCTGGAATAGCCTAAACTCCAACTGATTGAGAACCATTGACGATAAAGAATTGTGCAAACATTATTCGATACGGTTCATGAGCTACAATCCCGTGTTTCCCATTCTCCTTAAATCTGGTGCACCAGAAGGTCCGAGTCTCCCAAGACCAAAGACGTCCCTGGACACCCATTGTCTATAGCTAATCTCAAACCCAAAATGCATGCTTCGTACTCGGCCATGTTTGTTTGTGCAATTAGAAACGAAGCTGGGCCATTAACAGGGTTAGTGATGCCCTGTTTCAAAAATGAGCACGGCCCCCCTATTCGACACCTTTCATGTTAGCAGCTCCATCAAAGAAAAGTTCCCAACTTGGTTCTTCAACCTGCTCCACCTCATCAATAAGTATCACCTCTTCTTCAGGAAAATAAGTTCTCAATGGTTCAATACTCTTCGTCGACCGGGTTTTCAAGCAAATGATCAGCAATGCTTGGGCTTTCATTGCGGTCCCGAGTCACATAGATAATGTCAAGCTCTGTGAGCAAGATTTGCCATTTTGCGAGTCTTCCTATGGGCATGAGCTTCTGAAATATCTACTTTAAAGGATCCAAGCGAGAGATGAGGTAAGTAAGTGTAGGATGACAAATAATGCTTCAACTTCTGTGCTACCAAGTTAGGGCGCAACATGTCCTTTCAAGGTGAGTGTACTTAACCTCGTAGGATGTGAACTTCTTGCTGAGATAATAGATGGCTTGTTCCTTCCTGCCAGTGACATTATGTTGGCCCAATACACAGCCAAATTTGAAATTGTCAAGGACTGTCAAATACAGAATTAAGGGCCTCCCGGGTTCCGGCGGAACCAACACGAGGTGGGTTTGAAAAATATTTCTTTGACCTATCAAATGTTCCTGGCATTCATCAGTCCATTTTGAACCGCAGCATCCTTCTTGAAGAGCTTTAAGGATGGGCTCACTAGTTTGTGTGAGTTGTAGCAATAAACCTGCTGATGTAATTTAATCGCCCGAGCAAACTCATTCAACCTTAGTCTTGTTCCTTGGAGGTTGGCAATTCTTGAATAGTTTTGAATGTCTGATGGTCCAACTCAATGCCTCGGGGCTGACTATAAATCCCAATAGTTTTCCATATGTAAACAACAATGCGCATTTTCGCAGGGTTGAGCTTAAGATCTGTACCTAAGAGCCTCTGGAAAATTTTATCAAATCTTTGACGTGGTCAGACTGCTTCCCCTGGACTTTATGATTCACATCGTCACGTAGACCTTCAATTCTCCTATGTGTCATGTCATGGAATATGGTCGCCATCGCCCTGATGTAATGTGCCCCAGCGTTTTTCAGATCGAATGGCATTACTCGGTAGCAGTAACTTCCCCATTGGTGTGATGAATTGTTGTTTTTCCTGCATCTTCCTCATCCATCAATATCTGATGATACCCCGCATAGCAATCCACAAAAAAGACCCAATCTCATGCTTGGCACAATAATCAATCAAAAATGTGAATATTTGGCATTGGGAAATTGTCCTTTGGACTTGCTTTGTTGAGATCACGGTAATAAACACAAACTTGGTTTTACCATCTTTCTTTGGCACAGGTACAAACATTGGCTAACCACGTGGGATACCATGTGACCCGAAATGACCTTTGCGTCAAGCTGCTTTGTGACTTCTTCTTTAATTCTTACACTCATGTCAGTTTTCAACTTCTCAACTTCTACTTGACAGGAGGGAATGCTGGATCGATTGGTCAATTTATGAAACCACCAAAATCGTACTTAAGGCCGGAAATTATCATCATAACTACCATGCAAAAATATCCTTATACTCAAATAATACTTTAATTATCTCCTCCCTGATTTGCGGTTCCAGATGGACACTTATTTTAGATTCTCTGACATTATCTGGTCCCAAATAATGATTGCTTCTGTATCATTAGGTTAGGCTTGGGTTTTTCTCAAAATGACTTGGTTCCTTACTAATCTCTTCAAAAGCCTCAATCTTTATCATATTCTGATTCGTCATCACACTCTATTTCTTGAATTATTATTCGGAATTAGATTGACTTTTAAAGACTGGGCCGAGGATTTCCTCATGGATGTCATGTCATTGAAACCTGCATAAAAAGTACTGTACAGAAAAGAAAAAAAAACTTATCAGGAATGAGGAAAAAAGGAAATTGCATTTCATTGTAAAATAAAGATAACAGGGTTGTACATCAACAAGCGGAAAATAAAAAAAAAGTCTGGGTCACAACCTTGGAATGACCCAAAAGGAAAGGAAAACAAAACAAACTACCAAGACTCCCTCCGGATAGGGAGAGGAGTAGCCTTCCAATTTGTAAGCTTTACATTCGGCCTGACAAACTGCATATCTGCCTTGCTAGACCCTTCTCCAACTTCCACCATATTCACATCATCAAACAAACTCTGGAACCTTTCCATTAACTCTTCATCCAGGTTAACCACAGGACTGGGAATCTGTTGTTGCTGGGCGTTTCTGGCACTTGGCTTGAACGAAAGACCTAGAGAGACGTGGGATAGGCTTTGGAAGTGCCCACGTCTTCTGTTTCAATCTTTTTAGCTCTCTTCAATCTACGCTGTGGTTTGAATCCAAGACTGAACGTGCCCAAATTTTTAGGGAGAGACACCGGTTGTATGATACCCTGTAAGGATGCCCAAACCTTTACCTGGCACAAATCCATTTTTCAGCATTTCAACGGCCACCATGACGGATTACAGAGGCTATCTTTGGAGCTGGCAGAGACTTCCTTTCTGGAACATTTCTCGATCGGTCACTATTTCAGAAACTTGGTATATACCCATGCCCTTCGTTGTCTTTGGCCTCAATATAAACGGAAAAGAGGCATCACTGTGAGCACATAAATTATCTTACCATGTAGGACAATTTCTTGTCTGTCCCATTCAAACTTGGACCATTTCTGGTGTAAATGAGGACGGACTGCTTTGGCAGCATGTATCCACGGTCGACCCAGCAACAAATTGTAGTAGACAGCCACGTCCAATACTTGGAACTCCATGGTGAATTCCACCGGTCTTGCTATGTCAACTCAAAGCAACTATCATCACCAACTCAATCTTTCCTACCACCGTCAAATCCCCAGACACATATGCTATTCTTGTGAATCCTCTCACATCAACTTTCAGCTTGTTCAGAGTAGAGAGGGGACAGATGTTGCACTGAACCAGTGTCAACTAACACCCTGGTGACCACAGGACTCTCACATTTTACCGTAAGATAGAGGGCTCTTGTTGTGTTCAGTTCCTTCCATGGACAAACTCATCATCAGAAAATGGTGATCTGTTCACCTCAAATATTTGTTGCGATCTTATCCAGATGATTCACTGAAATTTTATCAGGGACATGAGACTTCGTTTAAGATCTTCAATCAAGAACCCGACGATGCTTCATCTGAATGATCAATAATGACAACAATGAAATATGAGGCGGGAGTCTTTCTTAATTGCTCCGACGATGGAGTAATCTTGAACTTTCATTTTCCTCAGAAACTTCCCCCGCTTCTTCCTCAAGTGATGGTTTCTTTACTAGAATTGAATTATCCTTGGATGCTTTGGCTCTTCTCAACTCCTTCCGGGCAAAGCATCCTCCCGGAACGAGTTTAGCCCTTGGGCCTCATTGACTTTTCTTTCACTTCTTTCTCCTATTGTAAGTCACTGTCACCCGTTCATAGCCCAGGGGATAGCCTTGGTGTCGATTACCGACAACTGAGTTATAGGCTTGATATACAGGGCCCGTGCGGGCACCTTTCACAATTAGATAGGCATGTTTTGCCACCCTGGCACAAATCGACTTTTTAACTTCGTATCACTTCGTGGAAGGTTCACCTTTTGTCATGCTTAACTTGTTCACGCTCCTTTCAACCATTGGTTTTGCGACACTTTTCCCTTTGGTTCGGCTAGACCCCGTGGAATCGGGAATCATCATACAGATTGTGATGGCTTCTTTGGGCTCCCCACCTTGTGTACTATTCTCGATCATGTTTAGTTGTCCTCATGAACTGATAAATGGATTCTAGCTAATATGGGTGCCTTCCGGGGTTTGGATTCAATTCGGTTCGTGGTCATGAGTTCTTGATGGCATTTTTCAGGTTGCCACTTCTCCGTATCATGCCCCGGAGTTCCAGAACAATATTCCACAGCTCACAGAGTAATCAAGATTCTTGGGGCGATTCGGCAATTTCGACTCAATTGGCCTCAGCTATCCAACTGCCTTAATCTATGGAACAAACTACTGTATGACTCCCCCAACGGGGTGAAAGTTTCTTCCGCTGCCTCTCATTCCTGAATGCCTGGATTAGGTCGGAAACCTTAGAACCAACAGGAATTGGTAGCTCGGGGAGGTGGGTAAGCATTTTGTGGAGCTGTGGGTAGGTGTTTTGTGGGACTGGGGGACGCCATTGGGGTTTGGGTATAGAACTGGGCATGGGGACAGAGATATGAGAGTCTAGTGGTGGTAGTATGTTGGGGCGATTAATAGGGTTTTGGTCCAAAACCACGATCCCTGAATCCACTGTTGCCACAATCTTTTTCTTTTTTTCCCAATCACTCTTCCGTACCGTTTTGGGATGGCTTGGGTGGTTGCTTTGATGCCTAATAGCTCATATTTTCTTGACTTACGACCTTCTTCCACCATCCACGCCATTTCACTACCTCGTTGAATGACTTGCCTATGGCGATATCAGATGGCAAAGTAAGTGGGTTCCAGAGCTTGCAGAAAGTAGTCCCCATTTCATTCTCCTCCATCGGAGGGTTGACTCTTGCCGCTTGTTTCTCTCAGCAAAAACCCATATTCTCCCGAAACATTCTTCTAGATTCTTTTCTATCTTAGTTAGAGACAATCGATCGCGGAAACAATCTCGATTTGTACTGGAAATGACGGGCGAAAGCTTGGGCCAATCATCCCAAGTATTACCATTCGGTTATGATCTTGACTTGTAGTACCACTCCAACACCGGCGCTCTCAAACTCTGGCTGAAGTATCCATTAGCAACTCATCTCTCCACCTGCTGGCTCTCATCTTTACTGCAGAATTCCCCTCAAGTGGGATTTAGAGTCCCGCGTGCCCGTCATATATGGTCGAATTTAGGCATCTTGAACCCAAAGGAAACTGAACATCGGGGAATAGACACAAATCTTTGGTAGGCCACGCTCACCTGACCTCCTAATCCTTGCATGCTTCTAAATTGATTTGCTCCAGGCTTTTTACTTTCCCTGAACATCTCCCCTGCTCTGGGTTTTTAGGTGGTTTTCCAGTCTCAACTGGGAGGTCGAAACGGGAGTGTAGGGGTAATGGATCTGGTGCCTTGAAAGTAGGCTCGGGGGATAGTATTGGTTATCTTGGTCTGGTAATAAAGGTTTCGCTGGAGGATCGACGAAGTGTATCTAAACGGTGGTGCCACGAAATATAGGACTGGTCTGGGGGGGGGATATGGGATTGGTTTAGCTGGTGGTGCTTGTGTGGTTGGGAAGTGGTGCCTTGATAATGGTGGTTAGTGGCGAAAACTGGTGCATTTTGTGGGGATGAATCAGCAGAGGGAGGTTCTTGGGACTGAGCCAACGGTGGTATGAAAGTGGGATTGGCAGGTATGACGGTGGGGGATGCCCTTTCACCCAAGCTTGGTACATTTCCTGCACTGATGTTTCAACTTATATATTACTCTTTCAAGATTGACCTCAGATCTTCCCTTTCTCTGGACGGATCAATAACACTTGCATCCATTCTTCGCCAGCCATGATGACTTGTTCTTAGACCTGGTGTTGTACGGGTGGGTTGCCAGAATGCCGATCAAATAAACCACCTGCCTGAACTTGATGACAACAAGCAACTCATTAGCGATTAGAGCTTAACAGATAGGCAAACCTCACGTTGGGAATGCAATGCACCTAAGCAGTTTAACCCTTTCATATTATGCATTTGAACGGCTGTTTTGCGTTCATCCCGGCTCTTTTCACTAATTTCCATTTTGCAATTTCTCTTTTTCATTCTTGCTTTTCTTTGCTCTATTCTTATTCTTTATTCTTTTATTCTCTCGTTTCTCTCCTCTCTTGTTTTGCCATGGTTGTCTCTCCACAGTTTTTCTTGTTTTTCTCCTTTCTTTTTTTTTTCCTTTTTTTCATTTTCATGGTTGTGATCGAATCCTATGGGGATGCCTACGTATCATGACGCCGCATGAATCAGACCAAGCGTAGTTTCTAGGGGTAAGTGCGAAATAAAATAAAGAAACATACATTTTTTTTTCAATTTTTCATAAAATAAAAGTAAATAAAAAGCAAACACCCTGGTTACGACAACTTCAACCTACAGATAAAAACTGACAGACTCGATGAAGTGGACTCAACAAAGCTTCAAGAAAACTGAAAATATAGACTCGAAATGACTAACAACTTGACAATTACAGACTCGAGATAATAAACTAACAACAGAGTCACGACCCCAGTTCACCCTCCATGAACATCGTCGTGATGGCACCTAGTTCCTACAACTAGGTAAGCCTAACAGTGCGGGACAAATAACATAACTTGCGAAAATAACTAATTAAGACTGAACAACTACCAATACAGACCGATCCTCTCAAATGAACCCGAACATGATGTGCAAGTATCATGGCACACATGGTCATCGAACGGAATATTGCAGGCAGCTGAGGGAAGAAGTGGCTCGGTTATTCAACGAAGGCTGCCTTCGAGAATTCCTAAGTGATAGGGCTAAGAATCACTTCAGGGAGAGAGATTCAAGAAAAAACGAACAAGAAGAACCACACCATGTAATCCACATGATCATTGGCGGAGTAGACGTCCCTCAACGACCTGTGGAGAGGCTTAAGCCCAAATGCTCCAGCATTTGCACATACTGAGCAGAAGCAAAACACAGCAGTGGTGTTGAAGGATATGTCTAATGATAAGGATCAACGCAAGGCGGTAATTCCAGGTATGTCAACAAGTATAAGTGCGTCTTTGGCAAAATATAATATGACTCCTACAAATATACTTCAAGCTCTTGTGTCTCATGACAGGGATACTTTGAAAGCTCTTGACAATCCAAGAATGAGCAAGGAGCTCTAGTTCCCGGATACAATCCTATTGAAGCATTTGGTGTGGATATGGGTCAAGGTTTCTATGAAGAAGGGAAAGAGGAGGAACTACTAAATGCCTCCTTTGCAAATGCAGCAAGGGATGGAGATCTCTCACCTAGACACTTGTGAAGTGGATCCAACAAAAACAAGAAGAAGACACATGAGAGGAAACATAGTTGGGATGGCAAGGTGACACAAGAGGTTGTCGTTAGGAAGTCTCCAATGAGAATTGCAAAACAAAAGGCGGTTATCCCTACCACCTCCACAAGGTGAAATAGATCAAATAAAAAATGATGAAGTTTGAAGAATTGTTGAAGATAGTTGAAGAAGAAGTCAAGGAGCTACAATTTGAAGAGTTCACAAGATTGAAAAAGGAGGGGCGAGACTCTAATTTTTACCTTGTTTTATTCTATCATTTCGTAAGTATTACCATATGTAATATCATCATAGAGTTTAACATACTCTGTGATGATCATAGAATACTTAGTCCTCTCTAGTTCTTATTGATGAGGTTGTTCATGCCTCAATAGGAATTGTACGGTAAGGTATAGCTCAGTAAGTGTTTGCTATTTGTCCTATGCCTTTGGGAATAATCCAAACGGCTATGAGATCATTCGCCCTCGCGAGACTTTGCCGGCAGCCACACCATGAGCCTCATCACGAGGCTGCCATTATAAGGCAATGGAGGTGCACATGGATGATTATATAGCTAAGGGATAGAGGTAACACTACTGCAGTTTTTGCTCCCTTACTTGTACTCTTCCTTTATGATTTTTTTTCTTTTTATTATTAATTAAAATAGCTACTAGGAAGCCTGCCTAGTAGTATAATTTGCAACAAACTACTTTCTTCTTCTTTTCTTTTTCTCGAAGTTTTTTCAAGTCTTCTATTTAACTTGATTTTGCAACCATCCACTGGACTTTGATATTGGAGTCATTCCCAGTAACAGTCAAAGTTCCATTTTCTCTTCAACTCTTTATTTTTTTTTGTATCTTTCTCTCCCCCTCCCGCCCCCGCTCCCCTCCGCCCCCCAATATAGTTTTTAAGCAATGTGTGAACCAATGTAAGCATTATACAGAGTTAATCAAAAGTTTTTTTTTAAACTAAATCAATATGAAATTTAATTAAGGTTATAACAAATTCAATGTACATCTTAAAGAGGAAAATAAAAGCAAAGAGGGGCAATTGATCAGATGTTATGGAATAAATAAATATAAGCAATCCTATTGCGAGAATTGAGATAAAATATGAATAGGACAATGCCAAACACAAATTAGGGCTCGAGGAGACCTTTGAATATAACTAACCAACAAGAGAAGAGTAAAACAACACCAAAAGAACTGTTAGATTGCCAAACCATCGCAGGAACTTCTATTATAATACTCAAAAGTAGATTACTAGACCATCGCAGTTTCTGTAAAAGATAATAAATATGATAAAAAAAGAGATAATTGGAACTGCAAAAGAATACTCAATTTCACACTCCATAGTTTCTACCGTAGGTCTAGTGATTTGGCGGAGACTTACCTTGATTAGAAAGAGAAGGAAATTGTCGATTGATTTTTTATTAGCCGCAAGTGATGAACAAATCAGCTTCAACCGCATAATTTACTCTTTGAAAACAGAGAAAATGCCTTAGGGTTCTTTATTTTCTCTTTCTTTTTTACTTTATTTTTGGGTGGGGGTGCTGGAGGATGGGGTTGGGAAAAAAAAGAGAGGGAAAAAGTAGCGCCTAAATCTGTTGATTAATTTAGTTTTACCGAGATATTATACTTTTAAAGGAACAATATTTTCTCCCCGTTAACACTGAATTAAAAATTGGCTCTAACGACCGGAGAAAAAATTAGTCGTGATTAGTACACTTATAACGACCGGATTCATGTCCCTTCGTTAAGAAGTGGTCGCTAAAGATCAAGTTTCTTGTAGTGCTTCGAGAGTTAGGAATAAAGCAGAAAATCCAAAACTGGATGACTGTTTTGAGGGAGAAAAGGAAAAGAGACTTATCTAAGTGGAGCAACTGGTACCAATGATCATGACATGCATTTCGGATTAATCAGCCCAGCCTATTCCATCAATCACCTTTCAGTTGTCATACTTTGTGCCCCAAGACCTTCATAACTCAATTTCTTTGCCCAATCACTGACCTTGTTCGGCCTGCGGTGCCCTGAAGGGTTTTCACTAACAGACCTCTCTCATTTGTTCATCTCTCAACTCATCGTCGCCTTACGGTGCCCGTGAAGGTTTTCACCAATAAGACTCTCTCATTTTTGATTTCTCTCAGCTTTCTGTCGTCTTACGGTACCCGTGAGGGTTTTCACCAATAAGACTCTCTATTTTTCATTTTTCCTGCTTAAACCGGAGTGTTGCCCCTGATGTGAATCACCTCTACTTGCTTCACTTGGCATCTCTCGAAGACTGATCGAAAGGTCTTTCTTTGGACCGTAATGTGGGCTTTTGGATAAGGTTATAAAGAACGGATATCAAAGGGCTCAAAACAACTCAAATGGGTTCAAAATTACAACTCTTGGAATAAGATTTCTTACAACAACCATAACTTCCTGCCCCAGTTTCTTTGCTTGGGGGATTTTTGGATTTTTATTTTGATGGGACCGAACCGTGAAGCTGCCTACGTATCCTTAAAAGGAATCAGGTCGAACGTAGTTCATGGTATAGGAATTGCTTTATGGTTGTTACTTCTCTTTTTCTTTTCTTTCCCCCCTTTTTTTCTTTTTCTTTTTCTTTCTTTTCTCTTTTTTTTTCTCACTTTTTCTTTCTTTTCCTTTTTTTTTCTTTTTTTTTTCTTTCTTTTCATTCTTTTCCATTCTTTCCTTTTCTTTTCTCTTCTCTTTTTTTATTTACTTCTTTAGTAAATTTCGCTACTGATTCCAAGAGAGGGGTATGAATGAAAATAAATAAGGCTCAAAGGGGTAACAAAGGATAAAGTGTTTAGATAGCAGAACAAAATGCCTTCGTCATTCCAATCTTCAAAACATGCCAAGTACAAACAAACACAATTTAAGCCAAAGAAATCATACATAATATCTCTTGACTGCATCAGAATTGGTAGCCATGTCTACACATTTGCCTTCTATATCTGTTAAATACAAAGCACCATTGGACAACACTCTTGTTACAGTGAATGGCCCCTGCCAATTTGGGGCGAACTTGCCTTTTGCTTCGGCCTGATGTGGAAGGATGCGTTTCAATACTTGCTGACCCAATTCAAACTTTCGGGGACACACCTTTTTTTTGTGCGCCCTTGCCATTCTCTTTTGATAGAACTGGCCATGACACACCGCCGCCAATCTTTTCTCATCAATCAAACTTAATTGCTCCAGACGGGTTTTGACCCACTCATCATCATCAATTTCGGCTTCAGCAACAATCCGGAGGGATGGGATTTCAATTTCCGCGAGTATCACCGCTTCAGTGCCATATACTAACAATAAGGAGTTGCACCTACTGAAGTGCGAACAGTAGTGCGATAACCCAACAATGCAAAGGGCAACTTTTCATGCCATTGCCTGGAACCTTCCACCATTTTCCGAAGTATCTTCTTTATGTTCTTGTTGGGTGCCTCGACTACTTCATGCGCCTTGGGGCGATATGGAGTGTAATTGCGTTGCGTAATCTTAAACGGTTGACATACCTCTTTCATCAAATGACTGTCGAGATTAGCACCATTATCTGTGATGATCACCTTTGGGATCACGAACCGATAAATAATATTTGAGTGAACAAAATCGACCACTGTTTTCTTGGTCATAGACTTGAAAGTTTTAGCTTCAGCCCACTTAGTGAAATAATTAATGGCCACCAGAATGAACCTGTGTCCATTGGACGCTGCTGGCTTAATTGGTCCGATGACATCCATCCCCCAAGCAACAAAGGGCCATGGTGCGGACATTGTGTGCAATTCAGATGGCGGAGAATGAATCAAATCTCCGCGTACTTGGCATTGATGACACTTGCGCACAAAACTAATACAATCTCGCTCCATGGTGAGCCAATAATAACCTGCTCGGAGAATTTTTTTTGCCAGAACATATCCACTCATATGTGGCCCGCAAACCCCGGAATGTACTTCGGTCATGATAGTCGTGGATTGCTTAGCATCGACGCACCTCAACAGCCCAAGATCTGGAGTTCTTTTGTACAAAATTCCCCCACTGAAGAAAAATCCACTTGCCAAATGTCGGATTGTTCTCTTTTGATCCCCTGTGGCTTGTACCGGATATACCCCCATTCTGATATACTCCCTGATGTCGTGGAACAACGGCTCACCATCAAGTTCTTCTTCCACCATGTTACAATAAGCATGCTGATCGCGGGCTTGAATATGCAGAGGGTCGACATAAGCTTTGTCGGGATGGTGCAACATTGACGCCAAGGTAGCCAAAGCATCGGCAACCTCATTATGGATTCTTGGAATATGCCTAAACTCCACTGATTGGAACCATTGACAAAGATTGTGCAAACATTATCGATACGGTATGAGCTTCAAATCCCGTGTTTCCCATTCTCCTTAAATCTGGTGCACCAGAAGGTCCGAGTCTCCCAAGACCAAGACGTCCTGGACACCCATGTCTATAGCTAATCTCAAACCCAAAATGCATGCTTCGTACTCGGCCATGTTGTTGGTGCAATAGAAACGAAGCTGGGCCATAACAGGGTAGTGATGCCCTGTTTCAAAAATGAGCACGGCCCCTATTCCGACACCTTTCATGTTAGCAGCTCCATCAAAGAAAAGTTCCCAACTTGGTTCTTCAACCTGCTCCACCTCATCAATAAGTATCACCTCTTCTTCAGGAAAATAAGTTCTCAATGGTTCATACTCTTCGTCGACCGGGTTTTCAGCCAAATGATCAGCCAATGCTTGGGCTTTCATTGCGGTCCGAGTCACATAGATAATGTCAAGCTCTGTGAGCAAGATTTGCCATTTTGCGAGTCTTCCTATGGGCATGAGCTTCTGAAATATCTACTTTAAAGGATCCAAGCGAGAGATGAGGTAAGTAGTGTAGGATGACAAATAATGCTTCAACTTCTGTGCTACCCAAGTTAGGGCGCAACATGTCCTTTCAAGGTGAGTGTACTTAACCTCGTAGGATGTGAACTTCTTGCTGAGATAATAGATGGCTTGTTCCTTCCTGCCAGTGACATCATGTTGGCCCAATACACAGCCAAATGAATTGTCAAGGACTGTCAAATACAGAATTAAGGGCCTCCCGGGTTCCGGCGGGACCAACACAGGTGGGTTTGAAAAATATTCTTTGATCCTATCAAATGCTTCCTGGCATTCATCAGTCCATTTGACCGCAGCATCCTTCTTGAAGAGCTTAAGGATGGGCTCACTAGTTGTTGTGAGTTGAGCAATAAACCTGCTGATGTAATTTAATCGCCCGAGCAAACTCATCACCTTAGTCTTGTTCCTTGGAGGTGGCAATTCTTGAATAGTTTTGATGTCTGATGGGTCCAACTCAATGCCTCGGCGGCTGACTATAAATCCCAATAGTTTCCCATATGTAACACCAAATGCGCATTTCGCAGGGTTGAGCTTAAGATTGTACCTAAGGAGCCTCTGGAAAATTTTTCTCAAATCTTTGACGTGGTCAGACTGCTTCCTGGACTTTATGATCACATCGTCCACGTAGACCTCAATTTCCCTATGTGTCATGTCATGGAATATGGTCGCCATCGCCCTGATGTAAGTTGCCCCAGCGTTTTTCAGATCGAATGGCATTACTCGGTAGCAGTAACTTCCCCATGGTGTGATGAATGTTGTCTTTTCTGCATCTTCCTCATCCATCAATATCTGATGATACCCCGCATAGCAATCCACAAAAGACCCAATCTCATGCTTGGCACAATAATCAATCAAAATGTGAATATTTGGCATTGGGAAATTGTCCTTTGGACTTGCTTTGTTGAGATCACGGTAATCAACACAAACTCTGGTTTTACCATCTTTCTTTGGCACAGGTACAACATTGGCTAACCACGTGGGATACCATGTGACCCGAATGACCTTTGCGTCAAGCTGCTTTGTGACTTCTTCTTTAATCTTTACACTCATGTCAGTTTTCAACTTCTCAACTTCTACTTGACGGGAGGGAATGCTGGATCGATTGGCAATTTATGAACCACCAAATCGGTACTTAAGCCGGAAATATCATCATACTACCATGCAAAAATATCCTTATACTCAAATAATACTTTAATTATCTCCTCCCTGATTTGCGGTTCCAGATGGACACTTATTTTAGATTCTCTGACATTATCTGGGTCTCCTAAATTGATTGCTTCTGTATCATTCAGGTTAGGCTTGGGTTTTTCTTCAAAATGACTTGGTTCCTTACTAATCTCTTCAAAAGCCTCATCTTTATCATATTCTGATTCGTCATCACACTCTATTTCTTGAATTATTATTTCGGAATTAGATTGACTTTTAAGACTGGGCCGAGGATTCCTCATGGATGTCATGTCATTGAAACCTGCATAAAAAGTACTGTACAGAAAAGAAAAAAAAACTATCAGGAATGATGGAAAAAGGGAAATTGCATTTCATTGTAAAATAAAGGATAACAGGGTTTGTACATCAACAAGCGGAAAATAAAAAAAAAAAAAAAGTCTGGGTCACAACCTTGGAATGACCCAAAAGGAAAGGAAAACAAAACAAACTACCAAGACTCCCTCCGGATAGGGAGAGGAGTAGCCTTCCAATTTTGTAAGCTTTACATTCGGCCTGACAAACTGCATATCTGCCTTGCTAGACCCTTCTCCAACTTCCACCATATTCACATCATCAAACAAACTCTGGAACCTTTCCATTAACTCTTCATCCACGTTAACCACAGGACTGGGAACTGTTGTTGCTGGGCGTTTCCTGGCACTTGGCTTGACGAAAGACCTAGAGAGACGTGGGATAGGCTTTGGAAGTGCCCACGTCTTCTGTTTCAATCTTTTAGCTCTCTTCACATCTACTGCTGTGGGTTTGAATCCAAGACTGAACGTGCCCAAATTTTTAGGGAGAGACACCGGTTGTATGATACCCTGTAAGGATGCACCCAAACCTTTACCTGGCACAAATCCATTTTTCAGCATTTCAACGGCCACCATGACGGATACAGAGGCTATCTTTGGAGCTGGCAGAGACTTCCTTTCTGGAACTTTCTCGATCGGCACTATTTCAGAAACTTGGTATACCCATGGCCCTTCGTTGTCTTTGGCCTCAATAAACGGAACAGAGGCATCACTGTGAGCACATAAATTATCTTCACCATGTAGGACAATTTCTTGTCTGTCCCATTCAAACTTGACCATCTGGTGTAATGAGGACGGGACTGCTTTGGCAGCATGTATCCACGGTCGACCCAGCAACAAATTGTAGTAGACAGCCACGTCCAATACTTGGAACTCCATGGTGAATTCCACCGGTCCTATTGTCAACTCAAGCACTATATCACCAACTCAATCTTTCCTACCACCGTCAAATCCCCAGACACATATGCTATTCTTGTGAATCCTCTCATCATCAACTTTCAGCTTGTTCAGAGTAGAGAGGGGACAGATGTTTGCACTTGAACCATTGTCAACTAACACCCTGGTGACCACAGACTCTTCACATTTTACCGTAAGATAGAGGGCCTTGTTGTGTTCAGTTCCTTCCATGGACAACTCATCATCAGAAAATGTGATCCTGTTCACCTCAAATATTTTGTTGGCGATCTTATCCAGATGATTCACTGAAATTTTATCAGGGACATGAGCTTCGTTTAAGATCTTCATCAAGACCCGACGATGCTCATCTGAATGAATCAATAATGACAACAATGAAATATGAGCGGGAGTCTTTCTTAATTGCTCCACGATGGAGTAATCTTGAACTTTCATTTTCCTCAGAAACTCCCCCGCTTCTTCCTCAGTGACTGGTTTCTTTACTAGAATTGAATTATCCTTGGATGCTTTGGCTCTTCTCAACTCTTCCGGGGCAAAGCATCTCCCCGAACGAGTTAGCCCTTGGGCCTCATTGACTTCTTCTTTCACTTCTTTCTCCTTGTAAGTCACTGTCACCCGTTCATAGCTCCAGGGGATAGCCTTGGTGTCGATTACCGACAACTGAGTTATAGGCTTGATGATAACAGGGCCCGTGCGGGCACCTTTCACAATTAAGATAGGCATGTTTGCCACTCCTGGCACAATCACTTTTAACTTCGTATCACTCGTGGAAGGTTCACCTTTTGTCATGCTTAACTTGTTCACCGCTCCTTCAACCATTGGTTTTGCGACACTTTTCCCTTTGGTCGGCTAGACCCCGCTGGATCGAATCATCATAACAGATTGTGATGGCTTCTTGGGCTCCCCACCTTTGTGTACTATCTCGATCATGTTAGTTTCCTCATGAACTGATAATGGATTCTAGCTAATATGGGGTGCCTCCGGGGTTTGGATTTCAATTCGGTTCGTGTCAATGAGTTCTTGGATGGCATTTTTCAGGTGCCAGCACTTCTCCGTATCATGCCCCGGAGTTCCAGAACAATATTCACAGCTCACAGAGTAATCAAGATTCTTGGGAGGCGGATTCGGCAATTTCGACTCAATTGGCCTCAGCATATCCAACTGCCTTAATCTATGGAACAAACTACTGTATGACTCCCCCAACGGGGTGAAAGTTTTCTTCCGCTGCCTCTCATTCCTGAATGCTGGATTAGGTCGGAAACCTAGACCAACAGGATTTTGGTAGGCTCGGGGAGGTGGGTAAGCATTTTGTGGAGCTGGGTAGGTGTTTTGTGGGACTGGGGGACGCCATTGTGGTTGGGTATATGACTGGGCATGGTGGACAGAGATATGAGAGTCTAGTGGTGGTAGTAATGTTGGGGCGGATTATAGGGGTTTTGGTCCAAACCACGATCCTGAATCCACTGTTGCCACATCTTTTTTCTTTTTTTCCCAATCACTCTTCCGGTACCGTTTTGGATGGCTTGGGTGGTTGCTTTGATGGCCTAATAGCTCATGATTTTTCTTGACTTACGACCTTCTTCCACCATGCCACCCATCTTCACTACCTCGTTGAATGACTTGCCTATGGCCGATATCAGATGGCCAAAGTAAGTGGGTTCCAGAGCTTGCAGAAAGTAGTCCACCATTTCATTCTCCTCCATCGGAGGGTTGACTCTTGCCGCTTGTTCTCTCCAGCAAAAACCATATTCTCCGAAACATTCTCCTAGATTCTTTTCTATCTTAGTTAGAGACAATCGATCCGGAACAATCTCGATGTTGTACTGGAAATGACGGGCGAAAGCTTGGGCCAAATCATCCCAAGTATACCATCGGTTATGATCTTGACGTGTATACCACTCCAACACCGCGCCTCTCAAACTCTGGCTGAAGTATGCCATTAGCAACTCATCTCTTCCACCTGCTGCTCTCATCTTACTGCAGAATCCCCTCAAGTGGGTTACCGAGTCCCCGTGCCCGTCATATAGGTCGAATTTAGGCATCTTGAACCCCAAAGGAAACTGAACATCGGGGAATAGACACAAATCTTTGTAGGCCACGCTCACCTGACCTCCTAATCCTTGCATGCTTCTAAATTGATTGCTCCAGGCTTTTTACTTTCCTGAACATCTCCTCCTGCTCTGGGTTTTTAGGTGGTTTTCCAGTCTCAACTGGGAGGTCGAAACGGGGAGTGTAGGGGTAATGATCTGGTGCCTTGAAAGTAGGCTCCGGGGGATAGTATTGGTTATCTTGGGTCTGGAACAAAGGTTCGCTGGAGGATCGACGAAGTGTACCTAACGGTGGTGCCACGAAAATAGGACTGGCTGGTGGGGGGGATATGGGATTGGTTTAGCTGGTGGTGCTTGTGTGGTTTGGGAAGTGGTGCCTTGATAATGGTGGTAGTGGGCGAAACCTGGTGCATTTTGTGGGGATGAATCAGCAGAGGGAGGTTCTTGGGACTGAGCCAACGGTGGTATGAAAGTGGGATTGGCAGGGTATGACGGTGGGGGATGCCCTTTCACCCAAGCTTGGTACATTTCTGCCATCTGATGTTTCAACTTATATAGTTACTCTTTCAGATTGACCTCAGATTCTTCCCTTTCTCTGGACGGATCAATAACACTTGCATCCAATTCTTCGCCAGCCATGATCGACTTGTTCTTAGACCTGGTGTTGTACGGGTGGGTTGCCAGAATGCCGATCAAACAAACCACCTGCCTGAACTTGATGACAACAAGCAAACTCATTAGCGATTAGAGCTTAACAGATAGGCAACCTCACGTTGGGGAATGCAATGCACCTAAGCAGTTAACCCTTTCTATTATGCATTTGAACGGCTGTTTGCGTCATCCCGGCTTTTCACTAATTTCCATTTTGCAATTTCTCTTTTTCATTCTTGCCTTTTCTTTGCTCTATTCTTATTCTTTATTCTTTTATTCTCTCGTTTCTCCTCTCTTGTTTTGCCATGGTGTCTCTCCACAGTTTTTCTTGTTTTCTCTTTCTTTTTTTTTTCCTTTTTTTTTCATTTTCATGGTTGTGATCGAATCCTATGGGGATTGCCTACGTATCATGACGCCGCATGAATCAGACCAAGCGTAGTTCTAGGGGTAAGTGCGAAATAAAATAAAGAAACATACATTTTTTTTCAATTTTTCATAAAATAAAAGTAAATAAAAAGCAAACACCCTGGTTACGACAACTTCACCTACAGATAAAAACTGACAGACTCGATGAGTGGACCAACAAGCTTCAAAGAAAACTGAAAATATAGACTCGAAATGAACTAACAAACTGACAATACAGACTCGAGAATAAACTAACAAAACAGATGTCACGACCCCAGTTCACCCTCCATGAACATGTCGTGATGGCACCTAGTTCCTACAACTAGGTAAGCCTAACAGTGCGGGACAAATAACATAACTTGCGAAAATAACTAATTAAGACTGAACAACTAAAAGAAATTTGTATATAACTGCCACTTGGCACATACAACTCATAATAAATGCGGGAGTCTAAAATCTCATCCCAAAACCCGTAAACTCACGGGAACACAAGCTAATGGAAGTAACATACAACTCTAATCTCCAGAATTCGTCTAAACAAAAGTGCGAAAGAGAGACTAAGTACTACAGATAGAGTAAAGAGGGAGACTCCTTGGTCTGCGGATGCTGCAGAAGTACCTCAAAGTCTCCGTAGCTCTCCTGACCTCAAGGAGAGTACGCCTGAGTGGAGGTACCTGGATCTGCACATAAAAAACATGCGCAGAAGGGGCATGAGTACACCACAGCAGTACTCAGTAAGTGTCAAGCCTAACCTCGGCTGGGTAGTGACGAGGAAGGTCAGGGCCCTACTGAGATAAAATATAATAATAAATTAACAGTATGAAAAACTGACAGTAATAATGAGTACAGCAGTGAGATAGGACAAGTTAAACAAGGCAATAACAACTACACAAAGAACAAAATAAACACGGAATATGTACAGCTCAATACAAGTAATAACAATGAGGATCTCCCAGGATACCGTCCTGTAGTCCTTTTTCTCAACTGTCCAGTGGATCTCCCGGGATACCGTCCCGTAGTCCATCACATATGTAAATCCGAAGGATCTCTGGGGATACCGTCCCGTAGTCCAACCATCAATATGCAGGGGGATCTATCGGGAATCTAACCCGCAGTCCCAAAGTAAAAGTGCAGGGGGATCTACTGGGAATCGAACCCGTATTCCCAAAGTATACAACAAAAGGGGGGAGCTACCGGAATCCCACATCCGTAGTCCCAATATAAATGCGCAATGACAACCAGAAGATACATAGCTTGGAAGTTCAAAAGACAAGCAACAGGTAGTACCGGCCTAGCATGCTTCGCGTAGTACAGTCAAGGCAACTTAAGCAATTAGACAAATTAAATCAACTAAACATGCTTCCCTAATCTAGCACAGGTTATAATTGCAAGTAGAATAAAGCAAAATATGAAAGAAACTCAATCTCAATATCTTAAGTTAAAGCGTATTTTCAACAATTGGCTCAAGTATGCGCTCGTCACCTCGCGTACAAGGCACTCAAAAATACCAAATAACAAATCCTAAGGGGAGAGGTCCCCTACACAAGGTTAGACAAGCCACTTACCTCGAACCGGCTCAAAATCAACTGGAAACCACGCCTTTGCCACGAGTATCCGACTCCAAATGGCCCAAATCTATTCAATTCAATTACACGTTGTAAATAACATCGCAAGAAACTAATTCTACTAATTAATTCAAAGCTAAGACGCGAAATTAGGAAAAATGACCAAAATGCCCCTCAGGCCAACATCTCGGAATCGGATAATTTTCACATTTTCAGAACCCTCATACTCTCACGAGTCTAACTATATAAAAATCTCCCAAATCGGAGGTCAAACACCCACTCAAAACTCAATAGTTTAGCCTATGAAGTTTCACCCAATTATTCCCAATTTTTGATCCTCAATTCGAATTTTAATGATGAATTTAACTACATAATGATGAAATATAACTAGAAGGGATTAAAGAAACGTTACCCGATAATCTCCTCTTCAAAACCCTCTCAAAATCGCCCTCTCCCGAGCTCAAATTTGATTTTCCCAACTTTTGAAATTAAACCCTCGATTTCACTATTTCTGAACAGGGATTTCCGCTTCTGCGGACAAGGGACCACTTCTGCGGTCTCGCTTATGCGAAAAATGAGTCGCTTCTGTGACTTTCACTAAGGATCCAATATCCGCTTCTGCGGACCAATAACCGCTTATGCGGTTCCGCTTCTGCGGAATTTAAGCCGCTTCTGCGGTTCTGATGAAAATCCAAGATTCCGCTTCTGCTGGATTTCCTCCGCATCTACGGAGCCTTAAAATTATGCCCAAACCCGCTTCTGCGATGCTAAGGCCGCTTCTGCAGCTCCGCTTCTGCGGTTCCCAAGCCGCAGAAGCAAAAATACCAGAAGAGAAAAAACATCAGCTGCTGCAACACTTCTCAAATTTTCCCGTTAACCACCCGAAATCATCCCGAGGCCCCCGGGACCTTAACCAAAAGCACCAATAACTCCTAATACCTCATTCAAACTTGTACCAATCCATAAACCACCTAAAACAACGCCGGAAACTCGAATTGAACAAGGATTTGAGCCTAAGAACTTCCAATTTTATCAAAATACACTTTCGATCAAAAACCTAACCAAAACACGTCCGAATGACCTGAAATTTCGCACACACATCCCAAATGACATGATGGAGCTACTGTAACTTCCAGAATTCCAATCCGACTCTTGGATCAAAAACTCACTATCGGACCGGAAACTTCAAAAATTCAAACTTCGACATTTCAAGCCTAAATGAGCTACGGACTTCCAAAATACATTCCGAACACGCTCCCAACCCCAAAATCGCCTAAAGGAGCAAACGAAACCATCAGATTTCCATTCCGAGGTTGTCTTCACACGGTTCCGACTACGGACCATTTTTCAACACTTAAGCTCTCATTTAGGGACTAAGTGTCCCAAAACTCTCCGAAACCCAACACCGAACGACCCGGCAACCCAAAATAGCAGAAATGAACTTAGGGGAAGCAGTTAATAGGGGATGGGGGCGTAAATTCTTAAGACGACCGGTCGGGTCGTCACATCCTCCTACACTTAAACATTCGTTCGTCCTCAAACGAGCATAGAGAAATGAACTTAGGGGAAGCAGTTAATAGGGGATGGGGGCGTAAATTCTTAAGACGACCGGTCGGGTCGTCACATCCTCCTACACTTAAACATTCGTTCGTCCTGAAACGGTGAGGGTAACTGCTGCGCATATCCTGCTCGGTCTCCCAAGTCGCTTCCTCAGCCGGCTGACCCCGCCACTGAACCTTCACTGAAGCAATGTTCTTTGACCTCAACTTTCTGATCTGCCTGTCCAATATAGCCACTGGCTCCTCAACATAGGATAGATCCTTGTCCAACTGGACTGAACTGAAATCCAATACGTGCGACGGGTCACCGTGATACCTCCGGAGCATCGAAACAGGAAATACCGGATGGACTCCGGCCAAACTGGGAGGTAAGGCAAGCTCATAGGCAACCTCCCCAACTCGCCTCAAGATCTCGAAAGGGCCAATAAACATCGGACTCAACTTTCCTTTCTTTCCAAACCTCATGACGCCTTTCATAGGCGAAACCCGAAGCAGAACCCGTTCACCAACCATGTATGAAACATCACAGACCTTCCTGTCCGCGTAGCTCTTCTGTCTGGACTGGGTTGTACGGAGTCTATCCTGAATCATCTTAACCTTCTCCAATGCGTCCTGAACCAACTCTGTGCCCAAAAGCCTGGCCTCACCCGGCTCAAACCAACCCACCGGAGATCTACACCTCCTACCATATAAAGCCTCATACGGCGCCATCTGAATGCTGGACTGATAACTGTTGTTGTAAGCAAACTCTGCCAATGGCAAGAAATGATCCCAAGATCCTCCAAACTCAATCACACACGCACAGAGCATATCCTCAAGAATCTGAATAGTGAGCTCAGACTGTCCGTCCGTATGGGGGTGAAATGCTGTGCTCAACTCCACCCGAGTGCCTAACTTCTGCTGCACGGCTCTCCAGAACCGCGATGTAAACTGAGTACCTCTGTCCGAAATGATAGAAACTGGAATACCATGCAGACGGACGATCTCCCCGATATAAATCTCCGCCAACCGCTCCGATGAATAAGTGGTACACACAGCAATAAAATGAGCGGACTGGGTCAGCCGATCCATAATAACCCAAATGGCATCAAACTTCTTCAAGGTCCGTGGGAGTCCAGATACAAAATCCATGGTGATGCGCTCCCATTTCCACTCCGGAATCTCTATCTGCTGAAGCAACCCACCCGGGCGCTGGTGCTCATACTTCACCTGCTGGTAGTTGAGGCATCTAGACACATAATCGACTATATCTTTCTTCATCTGCCTCCACCAATAGTGCTGCCTTAAGTCCTGATACATCTTCGCGGCACCCGGATGGATGGAATACCGCGAACTATGGGCCTCTGCTAGAATCAACTCTCGAAGACCATCAACATTGGGCACACAAAGCCGGCCCTGCATCCTCAATACCCCGTCATCTCCGATGGTCACATTTCTGACATCTCCACGCTGAACCTTATCCTTAAGGACAAGCAAATGAGGGTCTTTATACTGCTGCTCCCTGATACGATCAAATAAGGAAGACCGGGAAACCACGCAAGCTAGAACCCGACTGGGCTCTAAAAGATCCAATCTCACAAACTGGCTGGCTAAGGCTTGAACATCCATCGCCATAGGCCTCTCTAAAGCTGGTAGATATGCCAAACTGCCCAAACTCTCCGCCTGGCGACTCAAGGCATCCGCCACCACATTGGCCTTGCCCGGGTGATACAGGATAGTGATATCATAATCCTTCAGCAACTCTAACCACCTTATCTGACGCATATTTAGATCCTTTTGCTGGAGTAAGTGCTGCAAGCTCCGGTGGTCAGTATAGATCTCACAAGGCACACTGTACAAGTAATGACGCCAAATCTTCAAGGCATGAACAGTGGTAAAAAACTCAAGGTCGTGGACAGGGTAATTCTTTTCATGTATCTTCAACTGTCTGGACGCGTAGGCAATCACCCTACCGTCTTGCATCAACACCGCTCCAAGGCCAACTCTCGAGGCATCACAATAGACAGTATAAGACCCCGAACCGGTAGGCAACATCAAAATTGGGGCTGTAGTCAAAGCTGTCTTGAGCTTCTGAAAGCTCGCCTCACACTCCTCTGTCCACTGAAATGGGGCACCCTTCTGGGTCAATCTAGTCATAGGGGCCGCAATCGATGAAAATCCCTCCACGAAGCGACGGTAGTAGCCCGCCAAACCAAGGAAACTACGAATCTCTATAGCTGAGGACGGCCTGGGCCAACTCTGTACGGCCTCTATCTTCCTCGGATCCACCTGAATGCCCTCACTCGAAATCACGTGGCCTAAGAATGCCATAGAACTCAGGCAAATCTCACATTTTGAGAACTTTGCATATAACTTCTTCTCCCTCAAGGTCTGAAGCACGGTCCTCAGGTGCTGCTCATGATCTTCCCGACTCCGGGAATACACCAGAATATCATCAATAAAAACAATAATGAACGAGTCAAGATATGGTCTGAACACACTATGCATCAAATGCATGTAAGCTGCTGGGGCATTGGTCAGCCCAAATGACATAATGAGGAACTCGTAATGACCATACCGAGTCCTGAAGGCAGTCTTCGGGATATCTAGCTCCCGAATCTTCAACTGATGGTACCCTGAGCGCAAGTCAATCTTAGAAAACACATGTGCGCCCTGAAGCTGGTTAAATAGATCATCAATACGAAGCAAAGGATAATGGTTCTTCACTGTAACCTTGTTCAGCTGGCGATAATCAATACACATACGCATAGAACCATCCTTCTTCTTCACGAACAAAATAGGAGCACCCCACGGTGAAACACTGGGTCGAATAAAACCCTTACCAAGCAATTCCTGTAACTGATCCTTCAACTCCTTCAACTCAGGAGGAGCCATACGATACAGAGGAATGGAAATGGGCTGAGTGCCCGGAACAGATCAATGCCAAAATCGATGTCTCTATCGGGCGACATGACCGGAAGATCAGCTGGAAAAACATCGGGATAATCCCGTACCACTGGAACTGAATCAACAGAAGAGGTGTCAACACTGACGTTGAGCTTTAAGGAAAGAGATAACTCTACTGAGAGTGTGATCTAAAGTATCACTCCACTCAATACGCGGAATACCTGGCATAGCCAGCATCACGGTCTTGGCGTGACAATCAAGAATAGCAAAATGGGGCGACAACCAGTCCATGCCCAAAATAATGTCAAAATCCACCATACCGAGTAATAATAAATCCGCTCTGGTCTCAAAACCACGAATAGTAACCAAACATGACCGATAAACGCGGTCAACAACAAGAGAATCCCCCACAGGAGTAGAAACATAAACGGGGGCACTCAAAGAATCCCGAGGCACACCCAAATGCGGAGCAAAGTAAGAAGACACATAAGAATAAGTAGAGCCCGGATCGAATAGAACTGATGCCTCTCTGTGACAAACCAGTATAATACCTGCAATGACGGAGTCGGAGGCAACAGCCTCAGTACGAGCAGGAATATCATAATATCTGGCCTGGCCCCTCTCTCGAGGGCGACCTCTATCTCCCCGACCTCCGCCCCTAGCCGGCTGGGCAGGTGGGGTAGCAGCTGGAGCTGTGATCATGGCCTGAGAACTCTGAGGAGCACGCTGTGGCTGAGCAGTCTATGAAGATGCACCCCTACCAAGTCTGGGGCAGTCCCTAACCATGTGGCGTGTATTACCAAACTCGAAACAAGCTCTGGGACGACGCGGTGGCTGTGACTGACTAGGGCCAGGTCTGCTGGACTGACCCCTGGAAGTACCCCGCGCAGGAGGCGCGCTAGAAACTGGAGGTGCATATTAAGGCTCCTGAGGTGTAGGCGGAGCTGGAGCACTGCCGGCTGCTGGAAGAGCTGAATGAATAGGGCGACCCACATAACCTCTGCCATAACGACCTGCTTATGGAGTACGGGCACCAGAGTAGTGAACTGACTCTCGAGACCTCTTGGCCTCCCTCTCCCCTCGCTCCCTAGCGAGCATACCCTGAATCCTCCTAGAAATGCTCACTACCTGCTGATAAGGAATGTCCTTCTCCAACTCTCGAGCCATGCTAGATCTGATTGGTGGAATAAGACCCTCAATGAACATGCGAGCTCTCTCCCGAACTGTAGCAACCAAGGCCAGTGCATGCCTAGCCAATCTGGTATAACGGATGGCATACTCCGAAACGGTCATAGCACCCTGGCGCAAATGCTCAAACTCTGCACGCCATGCGTCCCTGAGACTCTGGGGGACGAACTCTCTCATAAACATATCCGAGAACTGGGTCCAAGTCAGTGAAGCAGCCTCGATTGGACTGTCTATCTCATAAGTGCGCCACCAATCATAGGCGGCTCCTGATAAGTTAGGATTTTAATGTGTTTTATACCCCTACTTGCCTACGCTTTGGTCAAAAATTGATACAAAATAGTCCCAAAATGCTCACAAGTTGTACTTGATTGCAGGTTTGATCGACATAGCGACGAAAGTCAAATATCGGCTCAGAAAGGAGTGAAACCTGCTCAAGTGTCAAAGATCAAGGAAGTTGAGGAAAAGAGCCCCTAGTGCGGACTGCGCAACTATGAACACGGCCGCACTAGGAGGTTCAGAGAATGGCAAAATTCAAGGGGAGGCTACGCGGCCGCGGTCAATCCAACGCGGTCCGCGGTCAGGCTCCGCGGCCGCGGTCAATCCAACGCGGTCCGCGGTCAGGCTCCGCGGCCGCGCTGCACTTTTATGCGGTTCGCGGAGCAGAGATTCAGAGAGCCGCGCTGCATCTACCCATTAATTAGCCACCTAGGCAATGCCACGACCCTAGTGCCTTTCTCTATATTAATCACAACTTAGCAATATTCCCATAGCATAATTTAGCTTCAATCATTAGTCTTATAATAGTAGATATAAAAATCAAAACCAAGGATGTTTGAAGTGATATTAGAAGCACAATTGTAATTCTAGACTAAACAGACAATACAACTCCATTTCTAGCTCCCTATGGAAATTCGATCCCGAACCACTATTTGGGTAAAAGCTGTTGCAACCCGCTCTCCTACCTTAGTGTAGTGTTGAGTTGGCAGCGATCAACTTTTTGGCGCCATCGCCGGGGATCTTACGGTGTTGACTATCTGTTTAGCTCGTTTTGTGTTTTGCTTCTCTTTCCTTCTTGTTTACTAATTTTGTTTGCGTCGATCATTCAGGTACTACAGCTCTCAATGCAAACGACCCTCTTGGCAACGTGAATGCAGGGGAGGAGGTAGATGATCTTGAGCTCGAAGAGGTTCAACCACCTCAAGTTCCACGTAGAGGCCGTCAGGCCAACGCAAATGATAACAATCCTATTTCAGACCCTCCTCCGCCACCGCCAAGAGCAGTCCCAAGAGTTCTTCCAAATCAAGGGTACGCGAGTGCCATTGTTCCTCCCTGAATCCGGGCGGGGAACTTTCAAATCACACATGTTATGTTGACCTTGCTCGAACAAAGAGGGTATTTTACGGGTGCCTCCGATCAAAATGCATACAAGCACTTGAAGGGGTTCGTAGATACATGTTGGGCCAGCAAACAAACAAACGTGTCAGAGGATGCGTTGAGATTGAGGCTTTTCCCCTTTTCTCTTCGGGGTAAAGCGTTGGACTGGTTAGAAAGGCTTCCAAATCATTCTATCCACACATGGGATGAATTGGCGGACAAATTTATTTCCAAGTTCTTTTCTCCAAGTCATATGGCGGCTCTTCGGGATGAGATTCTAGATTTCAAACAAATGCTAACGGAACCTTTGCACGAGATATGGGAATGATATAGAACAATGGTGAAGGAGTGCCCTAATAACGACATGACCGAGGTGATGATACAACAAACCTTTTATCGGGGCATCAACACCACGAACCAGTGCATTGTGAACCAATTGGCCGGAGGGAACTTTATGAAACTTTCTTACCAAGAGGCATATGATGTACTTGATGAAATGGCCGACACCTCTTCGGCATGGCAAAGCCGAGCGAATGTGCCCCAAGGTGACCCCATGGTCATCCATTTGCACAAGGA
>NW_017671553.1:118649-167819 GCF_001879085.1 Nicotiana attenuata | reverse complement strand
AATTAATTAATATGTTTACTTCTTCATCTATTTCTTTAATTTTTGCATCTAGCATGAGTAGCTAAACTCACTAGCTAGGTTGTGGCTCAACCCTAGTGTGGGTAATTGATGGGTATTGCCATCTAAGGTTAGGATGATATTGGATGTTTGTTATTTGGGTTGATTTTAGGTTTTAATTAAGGATCGGTGGTTGCAAACACTGATTCTAGCTTTGTGGGTTTAACTCTTCTTAAGAAAGAGAGTCCATGACCCCAAAATTGACCCAACAAGGAATTGGGATGGACCCATGAGAAATGGTAGTCCCAATTAACGGGTTAAATCTCGAGAGAGTAATCACCCTACTTGAACCTTAGTTGCTTGATCTAATTGGCCTACCTAATTGGTCTCGAGAGAGTTAATTGGGCAAAATCACTCTCTCTACCGAGAGGTGTGAGAGTGGGTACAATTGTGCAACGGTTATAGCATAAGCCCCAAATATGTCAATCTATCCTTAGTAGCATCTACCTGTTAATTAGCCACCTAGGCAATGCCACGACCCTAGTGCCTTTCTCTATATTAATCACAACTTAGCAATATTCCCGTAGCATAATTTAGCTTCAATCATTAGTCTTATAATAGTAGATATAAAAATCAAAACCAAGGATGTTTGAAGTGATATTAGAAGCACAACTGCAATTCTAGACTAAACAGAAAATACAACTTCATTACTAGCTCCCTGTGGAAATCCGATCCCGAACCACTATTCGGGTAAAAGGTGTTGCAACCCGCTCTTCCTACCTTAGTGTAGTGTTGAGTCGGCAGCGATCAACTCCCCGAAGCGGAAAAGCAGTGAAAAAAACCCCGCTGGACTCCACTATGCCCATAGTGCGAAGAATACAATGACAATCCTCTAGAAATCCCAAGGCATCGTCTGATGCTAATCCACTGAACATTGGGGGATCATACTTCTTGAACCTCTCAAGTCTCCGCTGCTCGTCCTATGAAGCAGCTGACCCATCCTCGGGTTGAACTGGTACTGCAGGCGGTGCGGGAATAATCTCGGGAGCCTGCTCAACCTGCACTCGCTGCTCAGGAGTGCGGACGGCGGGAGTCTGTGCTCCTCCCCCGGCCTGGGATGTGGCTGCAGCAAGGGGAAGCAACCCTGCCTGAGCCAAGGTGGTGTACATACTCATGAACTGAGCCAAAGTCTCCTGGAGAGCTGGAGTAGTAGTGGCAGTAGTAGGTGTGCCAGGTGCCTGGGCTCCGGCTGGATCTGCAGGTGGTACCTCGGCAGCAGCTCGCGCAGGTGCCCTGGCTGCACCACGTGCGCGTCCTCGACCTCTCCCCCGGCCCCGGCCTCTGACGGCGCAGTAGGGGGCGCGGGTGCCTAATCATCTCGAGTAGCACGTGTCCTCACCATCTGTGAGAGAATAGAAGTCAGAAGTTTAGGATTGATGTTCAAAAATATTGCACGATAAGGAATTCAAATGAAATGAAGATTTTTCCTAAATAGTTACATAGCCTCTCGTAGATAAGTACAGACGTCTCCGTACCGATCAGCGAGACTCTAATAAACCGGCCTATGTTCCGTGACTCCTATGAACCTAGAGCTCTGATACCAACTTGTCACGATCCCAGTTCACCCTCCATGAACATGTCGTCATGGCACCTAGTTCCTACAACTAGGTAAGCCTAACAGTGCAAAACAAACAACATAACTTGCGAAAATAACTAATTAAGACTGAACAACTAAAAGAAATTTGTATATAACTGCCACTTGGCACATACAACTCATAATAAATGCGGAAGTCTAAAATCTCATCCCAAAACTCGGAAACTCACAGGAACACAAGCTAATGGAAGTAACATACAACTCTAATCTCCAAAATTCGTCTAAACAAAAGTGCGAAAGAGAGACTAAGTACTACAGATAGAGTAAAGAGGGAGACTCCTTGGTCTGCGGACGCTGCAGAAGTACCTCAAAGTCTTCGTAGCTCTCCTGACCTCAAGGATAGTACGCCTGAGTGGAGGTACCTGGATCTGCACATGAAAAACATGCGCAGAAGGGGCATGAGTACACCACAGCGATACTCAGTAAGTGCCAAGCCTAACCTCGGCTAGGTAGTGACGAGGAAGGTCAGGGCCCCTACTGAGATAAAATATAATAATAAATTAACAGTATGAAAAACTAACAGTAATAATGAGTACAACAATGAGATAGGACAGGTTAAACAAGGCAATAACAACTACACAAAGAACAGAATAAACACGGAATATGTACAGCTCAATACCAGTGATAACAATGAGGATCTCCCAGGATACCGTCCTGTAGTCCTTTTTCTCAATTGTCCAGTGGATCTCCCGGGATACCGTCCCGTAGTCCATCACATATGTAAATCCGAAGGATCTCCCGGGATACCGTCCCATAGTCCAACCATCAATATGCAGGGGGATCTATCGGGAATCTAACTCGCAGTCCCAAAGTAAAAGTGCTGGGGGATCCATCAGGAATCGAATCCGTAGTCCCAAAGTAAACAACAAAAGGGGGGGAGCTACCGGAATCCCACATCCGTAGTCCCAATATAAATGCACAATCACAACCAGAAGATACACATAAATGAAGTTCAAAAGACAAGCAACAGGTAGTACTGGCCTAGCATGCTTCACATAGTACAGTCAAGGCAACTTAAGCAATTAGACAAATTAAATCAACTAAACATGCTTCCCCAATCTAGCACAGGTTATAATTGCAAGTCGAATAAAGAAAATATGAAAGACACTAAATCTCAATATCTTAAGTAAAACCGGATTTTCAACAATTGGCTCAAGTATGCGCTCGTCACCTCGCGTAAAAGGCACTCAAAAATACCAAATAACAAATCCTAAGGGGAGAGGTCCCCCACACAAGGTTAGACAAGTCACTTACCTCGAACCGGCTCAAAATCAACTAGAAACCACGGCTTTGCCACAAGTATCCGACTCCAAATGGCCCAAATATATTCAATTCAATTACCATTGTAAATAACATCGCAAGCAACTGATTCTACTAATTAATTCAAAGCTAAGGAGCGAAATTAGGTAAAATGACCAAAATACCCCTCAGGCCAACGTCTCGGAATCGGATAATTTTCACATTTTCAGAACCCTCGTACTCTCACGAGTCTAACTATATAAAAATCTCCCAAATCGGAGGTCAAACACCCACTCAAAACTCAATAGTTTAGCCTATGAAGTTTCACCCAATTTTTCCCAATTTTTGATCCTCAATTCGAATTTTAATGATGAATTTAACTACATAATGATGAAATATAACTAGAAGGTATTAAAGAAACGTTACCCAATAATCTCCTCTTCAAAACCCTCTCAAAAAGCCCTCTCCCGAGCTCAAATTTGATTTTCCCAACTTTTGAAATTAAACCCTCGATTTCACTATTTCTGAACTGGGATTTCCGCTTCTGCGGACAAGGGACCGCTTCTGCGGTCTCGCTTATGCGAAAAATGAGTCGCTTCTGCAACTTTCACTAAGGATCCAATATCCACTTCTGTGGATCAATAACCGCATATGCGATTCCGCTTCTGCGAAATTTAAGCCGCTTCTGCGGTTCTGATGAAAATCCAAGATTCCGCTTCTGCGGGATTTCCTCCGCATCTTCGGAGCCTGAAAATTATGCCCAAGCCCGCTTCTGCGATGCTAAGGCCGCTTCTGCGGCTCCGCTTCTGCGGTTCCCAAGCCGCAGAAGCAAAAATACCAAAAGAGAAAAAACTTCAGCTGCTGCAACACTTCTCAAATTTTCCCGTTAACCACCCGAAATCATCCTGAGGCCCCCGGGACCTCAATCAAAAGCACCAATAACACCTAATACCTCATTCAAACTTTTACCAATCCTTAAACCACCTAAAACAACGCCAGAAACTCGAATTAAACAAGGATTTGAGCCTAAGAACTTCCAATTTTATCAAAATTCACTTTCGATCAAAAACCTATCCAAAACACGTCCGAATGACAAGAAATTTTGCACACACATCCCAAATGACATGATGGAGCTACTGCAACTTCCGGAATTCCAATCCGACCCTCGGATCAAAAACTCACTATCGGACCGGAAACATCAAAAATTCAAACTTCAGCATTTCAAGACTAAATGAGCTACGGACTTCCAAAATACATTCCGAATACGCTCCCAACCTGAAATCGCCTAACGGAGCTAACGGAACTATCGGATTTCCATTCTGAGGTCGTCTTCACACAGTTCTGACTACAGACTATTTTTCAACACTTAAGCTCCCATTTAGGGACTAAGTGTCTCAAAACTCTCCGAAACCCAACACCGAACGTCCTGGCAACTCAAAATAGTAGAAATGAACTTAGGGGAAGCAGTTAATAGGGGATCGGGGCATATATTCTTAAGACGACCGGCCGGGTCGTCACAACAGACTCGAACAAAGTCAAGAATACATGAGTGCTTCCACTGCTGCTCCAGCTGGCCTTGCTGCGGACCTTTGCGCCATGTCTTCTTGGAGTAAGAACAAATCATCCATGATCTGTCTGACAAAAATCATAACTGAGGTGAAGAACATGGATTGGGTCATGTCCCCACATTCGTCCCACTTCATCACAATGTAGTCCGCAATTCTCCTAACCCTTCATCTGATAATGCCCTTCTCCTGAAGCAACCGTCCAATCTGCTGGGATCTGGCGTTCAAAACTTGTTCAGCTATGTGATTTTGCTCCTGAAGCTGTTGTAGGTTTTTCTCTAACTGTGACATAGAGCAAAACAATGCTCCCTTTCTGCTTTGAAGTCTCTTGCCTGCTTGGCCATCTCATTTTCAAGGACCTTGACCTTTTTCTTCATGCTCACCATTCCCTTGTCATACTTTTTTTTCAATTGCTGAACGAATCGGGTCTGTCCCTCCGCATTCTTAGCTAACTTGGCTTGGGAATTTGCTAACATTGCTTCAGTCTTTTGCAAATCATCCTCAAAGTTACGCACTTTTTGCGTAAGGCTGTAGATGAGCTTTTCGTCTTTTCTGCTCCTACCCGGATTCTCAATTGCTATTCTCATTTTTTGAACGTGGGCTCGGAGAGCTTCATTCTCTTGGGCCAGCTTTCTTTTTTCACCTTCAGCTTCTCTTGCTTGGAGATCATTGTTGAATTCCATGTTTCTCATCTTCTCTTTCAAGGCATGAATCTCGGCTTGATATTCTTTCTCCTTCTCTACCCAGGCCACCCTTTCTTGGATTTTGTCGTCAAAAGCTTGAACATGCGGTCTTTTGGCAGGCCTCTCGGGCTCGGGCTCGGGATCAAGTTCTGGTTTGTTGTTTACGCAAGACCTTTTTTTAAACCATGCTGCATAATTCGGATCCACTTTCCCTTTTGCAACATCTGGTACCTTGGTGCCATTTTTCATATACCGGCATCCATTCCAGTCTTGCTGAACTAGAGCCTCAGGCAATGCAGCTTCTGGATGTAGTTCAATGACCTGGGTGGTTAGATCTTTATCTTTGGGCACAATCTGATACCTACCTAACTGCCTCAAAACCCTCTGCGGCGCATATGACTGGATACTCCTCGCACACATCAGTCTTAGGTAACCCTTGGTAAACGTCATGTATATGGCTTCTGTCATCGGGAGTCATCCTATAGTCCACTCAACCTATCTTGCTTTGAGAGCTTTCGAGTGGGAGATCCATGCTTCAAACCCCTCCGGCATGCTGTAATCCTTTACGCTTTCCTCATAACTGATAATGAAGTCATTCGGGCTCGAACCATAACTTAAGAATCTGGGGTGATGGTGAAGATCTCGATCAATCACATTTGTAGGAGGATATTGCAACCTTCAAAGAACGGAGCCCCAGCTTTGCATAATGTCAATGCTCGATAGATATCTGCCAGTACTAACGGAACAAGTGTATGATCTTCCTTGGTAGTGAGGATTTGTGCAATTCTAACCATACGAGTATCCACCGTCCCTTCCTCATTTGGAAAAACCATGATCCCCAAAAATGCTACAATAAAAGCGAACCGGCGATGGATTTGCCAAAGGCCTTTATCTTGTTTGTTGCTGAACCCCTTTTCATGTGTCTCAAACCCAGCTGAGTGCCCGAACCTGAAGTACAGAAAATGGAAAGAACAACACCCTTTGCTTACATGGGCTTTCTTCATCTGTTTACCGATATTTAAGAGGTCAAAGATCTTGTGCACCGAAGGAGCCCTAGGAAATATAAGTTGTTGCTTGCTCCTATCCCGGCCAAACTCAATGTATCCGGCCATTTCCTCCAAAGTAGGGGTGATCTCAAAGTCCGAGAACGAAAAACATTGTGGACAGGGTTCCAGAAAGTTACCAAAGCCTTGATTAAATCGTCCCGTGGTTTGATCTCCAAAATGTTTATAAGGGCACCCAACTGCTTTTTACCCATTTCTGACCATCTTCATCTAGATCATTCCACCACATACGCAAGTGCAACTGAGCCTGTTTCCTGACCACTTCTGGTGAGTCCTGGACAGTATTCATTTGTACCTGTGGAGGGTTAAGTTTAGGGTTGACTCTGGTGGACCTTTTTTGTAAAACAGTTTTCTAATTTTTACACGAAAAATCAAAGGACCATGATTCCTTCCCCTATATGCCAATTTTAGCCAAATGACCGTTTTGCAAACGTGGCCCTTTCTCAATTTCGACTAAATTTTTTAGGCCGGGGAGGACTACTTTATGGAAAGATGATGCTTCACCGACATACTTGTTCATTCTTTACGAAATTAGCCCTTCGACAACTGAAGATTCTCTAAGGCCATATCGGCAAGAACGATTTAAGACATTACCGAAGCTGGATCACATTATTCGACCAAAAATTCCAAACTACTTTTATTTGACCATTGACTTTTTTTTTTCAAAAATAAGGCCGAACCTTATGTAGGTTTCCTACGTATCCCACATCCGATGAGAATCAGACCTGCGTAGTTCGGTCTGTTTTGACACATGTGAAAATAACTCTTTTTCTCTTTCTTTTTTTTTTTGAAAAATTTTGGCAGAGTTTTGGGATGTTTCCAATACCGGGAATTTTTCAGAACCAATCTTTATTTCCTTCCCTACATCACTCTTGGTTTTTATTTTGCTTTATTTTATCCTAGCCAGTCAACATGCAAGCCGAAACAAATAAATGTTCACATAGCACATAGGATGCATCAGGATGGTCTGTTATTTTGGCCATACCTGTCCTAGACGGACCCAACCCCTGTGTTGAGTCCCCTCAGTCAAATGCACATGATGCAAACAAGAGCTCCTACTAGGGATCCGGCATGAAGCTGTGATTTTCTAGGTTTAAATCATGGGGTTTTGTTCTAGACTTAAGGTACCCGAGCTGACAACTAGGACCGAAGAGGGGGCGACGTACTGGGTGCACTGAAGTCTACCCGGCCTTGTCGCTTGCCCAGCCTCGTTCTATTTGGTATAATTTCTACAGAAAAAGTGAGTCACGCAAATGTGTGCACCATTTTCAGAAGACTCAGAGGGGTGGCGTAAGAAAACAGTTATATACAATTCAAACAATATTAAAGCGGTAAATAGATAGCATTTAGCATAAAAGGTTCACAGAATACAACAATATTAACACTAAATGAAGCCAAGTGAAAACCATAAAACAAGCTCGAATTCTTGAACCCTGAACCAGAAGTTCTGGGTTCTTGTCCCCAGCAGAGTCGCCAGAGCTGTCACGCCTCCTATTTTTACTACCCCCGAAAAGGGAGTATAAGGGAGTTTTTTCCAATTTATGTGACAATCGAAACGGGATTATTAGTTTAAAATCAGAGTCGCCACTTGGGATAATTTTTAGTGTTCCAAGTCACCGGTTTAAATCCTGAATCGAGGAAAGATTTGCCTCTGTTATACAGTCTGCGAACACAAAAATCTAGGTAAGGAATTCTGTTAATCCGGGAGAAGGTGTTAGGCACTCCCGAGTTCCGTGGTTCTAGCATGGTCGCTTTGATCATTCTTGGCTTATAAAATTGTTTAATTACTGATTTTAGAACATATGTGCATTTACCTTTCACCGCTTTTTAATTAAGAGAATTATCTTGAAACGGGTCACGCGTACGTGTACCCATTTATTTGGGGCGTCAAAATCGTGTCACGCGAACGTGTCCACAATTAATAATGCTTTATTATTATTAAGAAAGTTTGGACGAAATTACGCGAACGCATACTCCGGTTTTGTTTTTATGGAATCGTAATCATGTCACGCGAACGTGTCCACAACCACGATAATATATTAAACGTGCCTAAAGCAACTACGAGCATTTGACATTTTTATATCTAGGATGTGAAATTAATATGAGGGCCATGAGTGGCTAAACTTGGATGGCACACCTCGGACTATATAAACCAAATTGAATTAGTGGCCTATGAAAACCAATTTTTATTATTAAGAAGGTTTGATCGAAGTTGCGCGAACGCATACTCCGGATTGGTTTTTAGAATCGCAATTATGTCACGCGAACGTGTACACAATCAGAATTGTATTTTAAATGGCCCTAAAGGTTTCTCTACGAATATTTATCTTATTGCCTAATTATAACATGTGAGAGCCATAGATCAATTGATGGCACATCTCAAATCTAATTTTAAGAGGGGTTAATTAATTGAAGAAGGCTTAAAGGGATTTGAAATTATTTTTAGACTAATGTTCATACTAGACTTAGTAAAGAAATGGTTAGTGTTGAAAGAGGTCGAGTGTTTGGTTGTTTGGAGGTCCTAAATCGGCACCAGGCCCAAATGTTGTATGCATACTTCTCACGACGGACACATGAAACAGCTGGCTTATCGTGAAACCCAGACCAAAACAAGATCGACCAATGGGAAAATTGGGCGTGACTGGGCCAATGACAAAGGCCCAATGGTGATTCATGACAATTTATTGAGGCAAACTATGATTCTTCACAAAAAGACATTGAAATCGTGAGACAAAGGCGTAACATACATTTTCTTCTATGTCAATTCACATTCTATAATGAAAGTGCAGTCTGAACATTATAATAATTCATATACAACTATATTATCATTTGAACTCTAATAAAATTCAAGACTTTTAACCAAAGTATTAACATGATTCCATGAATAATACATGTTGAACTAAACTTTTATAAGGGAAACAGACAGACGAAAATTTTCCATGACTAGTCCATGAATTTGGAAATCAGTATTAATTTGACCAAAATTAAATGAAGGCTAAAAGTGATTCTTCATATGACCTAAACTCCTACTTCGAATAACAGAATCCTGAGCATTTTTCCCCATTAAACATGCCAAAAAAAAACCTTGTATCAAAGAAACACCATACGAGCACATTAGATTGATTAGTTTCAGCCAAAACCAAATAAGAGGTTCACCATATAACTTAAACTTAGGCTTCAAAACAGAATCCTTCATGCTCAAGGAATACACAAACCACATGTATTTAAAAATCAGAATTACTACTAACCAATGTTGAACTCACACACTTAGTGAATCTAACAGTAGAGTGATTTAGCCATTCAGATTAGATATCAAAATGCAACAGTCCCTGTTTAAATACGTATTAAAAAGTAACTCAACTCAAATGAAACCAAAATAGCCAAACTAAACTCTAAACATAATCCCAAAAGGCTGTCAACAACATAACCATAACACATCAAGTGATATACTAATTCAATAAAGGAAAAGAAAGCATGAATGATCTTAAAAAAATAAAACAAGGACAAGCATTCAGCAGATTCCACTCATCCATAGGTGTTCAAGTTTATCACATAGCTTCAAATATGCATTTCATACACTCATAGGGTCTAAAAGAGTACCTGGTTACAGCAAAATAATTAGGAAAGTAAGCTTGGAGTTTAAGAAGAAGCAGCAACAGTAAGACAGCACCACCAACACAGCAAAAACCAGCCTCTAACCCATTCTTTACATCCCAAAATGAACTAGAAATTCTGGAAAAGCTTTGAACTAATGAAGCTAAATAGCAAAACCAAACTAAGTTCCACCAAGAACACAAAGAGATTTTCAGTCTTCTTTTTAGCTCATTCATTTTTCAATTTTCAATGTTATTAATATCTAAAATCTGACTTGACAATGAACAAACACGCCTATTTATAGAGGCTTTCTAGGGCAACAGAATTGGTTCTGTTATTTGCCAACTAACCCTTCTCTAATTTTCAAATTGTTCACTTTTACCCAGCATTTCTAACCTGCTTGTTAAACTACCCCTAAACCCACCTTCCAGGAAGTTTCCAAATTAGTTAAACAATTCCTCTTACTTAAAATCCCTAAACTACCCTTGTAGCCTTTGTTATTTACCCTCATAAAACAACCTGGGTCAAGTTGACCTAAATATCAATCACACACTTGAGCTTGCAAACCCGGACTGACTCCCTTCTTTGGGCTTTGGCATTCAGCAAACCCAAATCCAAACTTAAATGAATGGACTCCCAAGTAAAAACAAACTAATCTAAATCTAAAACTTTATAACATGAGACCTTTTCTTCTTTTTTTTTTCAACGAAACAAACTAAAATATTAAGAGAAAAAGAAAATCAACAAATGTTTACGAAAGCAATTAATTTAAACCTTATAAACTAAGTGTGATTTAATCCTAAGCATGCACAGAAACATTTAACAAACAGAAACAAAGAAAAAGAAAAAGAAAATCAGAAGAGACGAGGACTGGAATAAACAAAAATGAAGAAAGAACTGAAATACCTAGAATAAAGGGCGGAAAATGGCTTGAACAGACCTCCGACACTTTTGATTTCGAGCCGAAATTGATATTCATCGTAGGATCTTGTTGAGAACAGACGAAAAACAACAATTTCGACCCTAACCAATCATCGAAGCTTGAAAAAGTTTGGGAGATTTTTATTTTCCTTTTCTGCCTTTTTTAGATCCGAAATTGGCTCCGTTTGGTGATGATTTTGGGGATATTAGTGATGGATTGGGGGTCAGGGATGAGTGAGGGTTGTGTGGTTGAAGTTTGGGGTTGATTGGAGCATCGCCGCCGGCGGAGGCGATTTCCGGCGGGCGGTTTGGGGTGGCGCCGCCACCGGAGAGTGTTAGGGATTTAAGGGCGGCGCTGGGGGGGGGGGTAAGGGTTATTCAGACAGTTATATGAGGAGCTAAAGATCAGTCCGGGACTGTCTGATCAAACGAAATCAACAGCTCTGATGAAAAAGGTTGCAAACGGGGTCGTTTGGTTAGATAGGGGTTTGGACCGGGTTAGGGGCATGATCTGGGCTGGATCCGGAACGGGTTTTGGGGAAATTGGATGGGTTGTTACGAGTTTGGCCCAAAAGGAGTCTTTCTTATTTCTTTTTTTCCTTTCAATTTCAATTTCAAGTTTCCTTTTCTTTTTTCTTTGTTTAAAAAAATTAATTTAAAACCTAAATTAACTTTTAAAACTAAATTAATCTACCAAATTAAGCAAATTACTAGTCGTGGTATTTACGAAAATTAAATAACTCATAAATTGAAAGAAAAACTATAAAATTCAAAAATTAAAAAGTTAAAATGCAAAGTGAGTTATTTTTTTTTCATTTTTATAAGATAACTAAATTGCTAGTTAACCTAAAAATGTAGAATTAATCCTAAATGCAAATGCAGAGTATTTTTGTATTTTTTATGATTTAAATAAAATAAACATGCACGACAAATGCAAACAATTAATAAAATCCTACGAAAAATCTACGAAATTGCAAATAATGGAAAAATTTAATTTTCTTGAATTTACCGGAGTAATTCATATAGGGCAAAAATCACGTGCTCACAGGTATTAGTTGTGAATTGGTGATTTGGGTGTTAGCTGTATGGTTTCCGTGGTTATTGTATCATCTTCAGTATTGTGGAGGTTTGAAACGGGTTCCTATCGAATTGAGGCTTATGGCCGGTGCAGGATTTGATTCGGGCAAATATTATGATCATGAATGTTATTATAGGCCTATGCGTGGTGTGTATGTTTTGTGGTTGTACCCTGTGGGAGTAGGCATAAGTGGTTGTTGCTAGTTGAAACTGAAACCGGGTATGGATTTAGAATCGGGTCTTTGGAAATGGATGGAAGGTGAGAATTCTGGCTCTAAGGCTTATTGGTATTGATAGAAAGGCTAAATTTCAGTTGAGATGATGTCATCTGGTTTATGTGAATTGGGGTGACATGGGATCACCCGCGGGTGTGTGTTGGAAGTGTGCATTCAACAACTTGAGGACTTCGAGGCGAATCTTGGCACGTTCGAGGACGAACGTTGGTTTTAAGAGGGGGAGGATGTAATGACCCCGCCGGTCGTTTTGAGAATTTAAGCTCCGTTCGGCAGCATAAAATCTTGAATAGCTTCATATTATGTGATCGACTTGCGTGCATGGTTGAATTCAGTTTAACGGAGGATTCAGAATCAAATTGGAAGAAGGAAACTAGTTTTGGAAGTTAAACGGAGAGAATTTGACTGGAATTGGACTTTTGAGTAAACGGCCCTGGAATGGGTTTTGGGTGATCTCAACAGCTTCGTATGGTGATTTGGGACTTAGGTGTGCGTCTGGATTCGGATTTGGAGGTCTGTAGGGTAATTTGAGGCGTTTTGGCGAAAGTTGGAAAATGGAGAAGTTTGACCCACAGTTGACTTTTGCGATATCGGGGTCAAAATGTGGTTCCGAGAGTTGGAACATCTCCATTATGTCATTTTGACTTGTCTGCAAAATTTGGCGTCATTCCGGATTGATTTGATAGGTTTCGGCACGAGTTTAGAAATATGTGAAAGTTCTTAAGTTCGATTCATGGTGTGATTCGTTGTTTCGGCGTTGTTTGATGTGATTTGAGACCTCGAGCGAGTCCGTGTTAGGTTATATGACTTGTTTGTGTGTTTAGACGGGGTCCCGGATGCCTCGGGTGTGTTCCGGATGGGCTACGGGCCATTTTCCCTTGTTTTTGAACTGCTGTTTTCTGCTTCTGGTATCCTCTTTCGTGATCACGAACCGCCTTCCGCGTTCGCGAAGCTTTGTTGCTGACCACCTGGAAATCCTTCTTTGCGTTCGCCTAACACGCCTCGCATTCGTGAAGCTCTGCCTTATCCTTCTTCGCGTTCGCAGCCACCCCCTCGCGTTCGCGAAAGCATCTGTTTTTTACTCTCCGCGTTCGCATCCCTTAGCTCGTGTTCGCGAAGGCTTTTCTTGGAAACTTCAGTTTCCCTTCTTCCAAACGCGATTGTCCTTCCGCGTTCGCGATGCGCAAAATCTGGGCGGACAGAATATAATTTCCAAATCGAGGGTTTCACCATTTTTTAACATATTTTGACTTATGGAGCTCGGTTTTGAGCGATTCCTTGAGGGGTTTTCACATAAATCGATCGGTTAATTTGGTTAGATTTGAGCCGTCCGGAGGACTTTTCACCCGAGAAGTGCGTTTTTGAGTATCGGTTTGTCGTCTTTGAGGTAAGTATCTTGCCTAACCTTGTGTGGGGGACTTCACCTTCGGATTTGAGTCTTCTATGTTGATTATAGTTTGTGTACGCTAGGTGACGAGTGCGTGCTCGGACTTATTTGTGGAAAAATTGGCCTATTAGGGTTCTTAGATCTTTATATTCACTGTGTAGGAATGTGTTCTTGACATGACTGCGTTTCTTATTTATTTGTTTCACCTCTACATGCTTAATTGAATTAATTGCTTCATGATTCACTCTTATTGCCTAATTGACACCTAACTGATTTGATTGAAGAATTTCTCCTCACCTATTGTCATGCTATCTTTTCATAGTTGCATATCTTGTTTGAGAATTTCATTACCCCTTTTGAAATTGTTTAGTCTTAAGTGAAGCTAAGATCATCTTTCCTTAATTGAGTTTTCGAATATCCTCAAAATTTGTCCAACCTTAAAAGGAGTTTAGATAATTTATATCTTGTTGACTTGCCTTTATTTTGGACTACTTGACTCGTGTTGATTTCCTTGTTATTGACTTGTATATTGTGGAATCGTTGCTACATGTTAGTTTTCTCGTGGTTGAACTGTTCCCTTTATGCCAGCATTCTTTGCTGTGGTTATTCTTTGTGAGCTGGTTCTACCGTTTCCTTGTGATTTATAGTCCTTGAGTTGATTTACTTGTCTTACCTTGTATGATTTTCTTGTTGTGGTTATGTGTAGTGTGGTGATGTACGAGCTATCTGTTATGCTGTAACTGTTGTTTCTGTTTGTTGTACTGTGTGTTTACTTTGGGGACTACGGGCGATATCCCGGTAGATCACCCCAGCTCATTTACATTTGGGGACTACAGATCGAGATTATGGTAGATCCCCGGCGCACTATGTATTGGACTATGGGACGACACCCGGGAGATCCACTGGACATTTACAATTGGGGGCTACAGGACAGTATCCCGGTAGATCCCCGATTTGCTAGATATTTACAGTTGGGGGCTAAAGGACGGTATACTGGTAGATCCCCGGTTTTTGCTAGATATTTACATTTGGGGGCTACAGGACGGTATCCTGGTAGATCCCTAGTTTGCTGGATATTTACATTTGGGGGCTACAGGACGGTATCCTGGTAGATCCCCGGTTGCCATTTCTATGTTGAGCTATATTCTTTCTGTGTTATTTTCCCCTGTTAAAATCATTGTGTTCTGAGCTGATATTTTCATTGATCCTATCCCTGTGTAAACATTATAGGTGCTATCCGTTCCATTCCTTATACTTACTAGTTGGTGCGAACTATGTTAGGACACTTGCACATGCATACACGTGGTTAATCACCCTTATCGGGTAGGAGGCTCTTGAGATTTCTGAGTATAGATGCACCCCTCGTTTATTTTCCATCCATGTGAGAATGGCTCTTTGGGCACGTGAGTTGTCAGTATGACTATGAGGTGTGATGAGGGCACAGGATGCCAAGTGCTAGGGTTCAGGTATTGAGACTCGTATTGTATGATTATGAGATGAAGTGTCACAGGGTGACTTATATTCGAAGGATATTTATTTGAAAGGGTTATATTCGAAAGGTATATTTTAGAAAAATGTTTACTTGAAGAAGTATAATTCGAAATGTTTTTATCAAATGAAAGATTTGACTAATTGATTGAAGTTGTTGGCTATAACCTAATGTGAAAGTTGCCGTAGTTGCTGAGTTATGATCTGTCCTTACTGTATTTGTAAATTTCTAATTTGGGTTGTATTTTTGTTCACTTTTTATGAGCTTTATCATAGTTTTTCCACTGTTACTTGTTGTTTCCTTTCCTTATTGTAGTTACTGTATCATTAGCAATATCGCTTAGCCTTTATATAGATATCACGTTCGGTTGTTTCTACACTTACACTTGTTCTGCTTATTAGAACAGTGGGTGTCTTGATTGATCCTCGTCACTACTCCACCAAGGTTAGTCTTCATACTTACTGGGCACCGCCGTGGTGTGCTCATACTACACTTCTGCACAATTTTTTGTGCAGCTCCAGGTACTGTTCGATAGTAGCTGAGCGGATTCTTGCCGAGGAGACTCAAGGTAGCCTACAGCTGCGTTCGTAGGCGTCCGAGTCACCTTCCTATTTTGTATTCACACTGTTGTACTTATTTCTATACGATTGTGTTTAGAAGTTTTAGCGGAACTCTGTAGAGCTTATGACTTGTACTACCGGGTTTTGGGGAGTTGTTCATTGTATAAAGGATTCATCTGAGAAGAATTCTAGTTGTTGTTATTCCGCATTTTAGTAGGCTTACCTAGTCCTTAAGACTAGGTGCATCACGAAACCCAACGGAGGGAAAATTGGGAAGCGCGTTTAGTAGAGTCTTGCGGATCGGTACGAGATGTTTGTACTTATCTTTGAGAGGCTACGAAACTATTAGGACAATCTCACTTCCTTCATTCTTATCGTGCGAGCTTATTGATCCTGGAGTTTGAACTTTTATCATTCCATTCTCTCACCGACGGTGAGGACACGAGCCGCAGTTATCGCGACGGTGCTGCTCCCGGAGCAGGTGTCGCTAGAGGCAAAGGCAGAGGCCGACGAGGAGTATGTGCCGCAACTAGACCATACTCAGAGCAGTGAGTTTCCATTAGTCAGGTCCCATGTGTCATGGCGGTACAATTTGTTGTTCCAATTCAGCCCATGGTCAGGGCAGCAGCATCTGAGGGAGAACAGCTTAGATTTGCAAGGCTCAAGAAAATGTGACCCTCCTACATTCAGCGAGTTGGCTTATGAGAGCACAATGGTTTTCATAGAGGAGTTCCATCGCATTATCATCACTACGGGTATTGCAGAGATGAGTGGGGTTGCTTTTACTACGTTCCAGCTGGAAGGAGCGGCTTATTCGTGGTGGTGGTCATATGAGTTGGGTAATCAGCCGATGTAGTTTCACTTACATGGGTTCAATTTTCAAAGATGTTTTGAGAGAGTTTGTACATCAGTCACTTCGATTTAGCATGGCTCGAGAGCTGGAGTCAGATGTTTTGGTTTAGCAGGTGGTAGGGATCGCTCGCCAGTTAGAGGGCATATGTGACCAGGAGCGAGACGACAGACGAGATCTGGAGAGAGAGAGTATAGGGAGGCGAGGAGGCCTCGTGGAACGGAGAGATTTGCTGGCCCTTATTCTGGAGGCAGGGTACCATATGGTGGAGGTTCATGGGTTAGCCAGTTCAGTTTACGCTTCAGGCTTCATAGTGATTCAGGTGTTCATGGGTCTCAGAGTACCCATAGCGCATAGTTCCCACAGCCACGTCAGTAGAGGGGTTTCTTTGAGTGTGGAGATGTTAGCCACCTGGTGAGAGATTTCCCCAGATTTCGGGCAGATGTGTCACAACAAGGTATTCAGGTAAGTAGAGGGTGCCCAAGAGGGGGAGGCCTGACACGTTGATGTGTTTCATATGGTAGTCTTAAGTCCGTTGCGCCAGATGATGTCATTCAGGTATGATTTGATTTGTTATAGAGGAGCACCATCCGTAGTTCATTATAGCTATGCTTATCGGGGTGAGTTCCCCTATTTGTTGCTCCACTTATGGGTGCGTTTCATGGTTTACACTCTGTTTATGTGTAACCCTGTTGGAAGGTTCTATGAGTGATAGCCGTGTCTATCGTCTATTTTTGTTTATTATCGAGAGTTACGAGACTAGTAGTAAATTTCTGTTGTCCTATTCGGTAGGCTTGATGTGATTTATGAGTATTTTTTGCTACGAGCCGTGATTTTATGCTCTATCGCTGTGGGAGCCAGTACTTGTTGTAAATTATGATGGAATGGATCTAGTGAGAGTTTCCAGCTGATTTGATGTGTACCCTACTTGAGATTCAGAGTTGAGCGCAGGACCCTCGTTGTTTCATGTGATTTGATATGTTGAGACCGGGCTGTGTACAGCGGTGGGAGTTATATCAGTATGAGATCCTTGTGATTCTTTTATATGCTTTAATTCTTTCTTGTTAGATTGTGTTGTAAATTAGTTTTGATAGAAAAAATTGTGCTTGACAGGCATGTTTGATAGTTCCTTTATGTTCCTTTCCATATTCAGTCATTTTCATTTTGTGCTTCTTGAGTTCTAGCTTGTGGGGTGTGTGCCCGTTGGTATTAGTTGTGAATTGTGATTCGGGTGTTAGCTGTATGGTTTCCGTGGTTATTGTATCATCGTCAGTGTTGTGGAGGTTTGAAATGGGTTCCTATCGAATTTGAGGCTTATGGCCGGTGCAAGATTTGATTTGGGCAAGTATTGTGATCAGGAATGTTATTATAGGCCTATGCGTGTTGTGTATGTTGTGTCGTTGTACCCTGTGGGTGAGGCATAAGTGGTTGCAGCTAGTTGAAACTGAAATCGGGTATGGATTTAGAATCAGGTCTTTGGAAATGGATGGAAGGTGAGAATTCTGGCTCTAAGGCTTATTGGTATTGATAGAAACGCTAAATTTCAGTTGAGATGATGTCGTCAGGTTTATGTGGATTGGGGTGACATGGGATCACCCGCGGGTGAATGTTGGAAGTGTGCATTCAACAACTTCAGGACTTCGAGGCGAATCTTGGCACGTTCGAGGACAAACGTTGGTTTTAAGAGGGGGAGGATATAACAACCCGGCCAGTTTGTTTTTGGAATTTACGCCTTGATCCCCTATTAACTGCTTTCCCCAAGATTATTTCTACTATTTCGATTTGCCGGGATGTTCGGTTTTGAGTTTCTGAGAGTTCTGGGACACTTAGTCCCTAAATGAGAGCATAAGTGTTGGAAAGTTGCTCGTTGTTGGAACAGTGTGAAGACGGCCTCGGAATGGAAATCTGATGGTTCTATTAGCTCCGTTAGGTGATTTCGGGTTTAGGGGCGTTGTCGGACTGTGTTTTGGAGGTCCGTAGCTAATTTAGCTTGAAGTGCCGAAAGGTCAAATTTTGATGTTTCCGGTTCGATAGTGGGATATTGATCCGAGGGTCGGAAATTCCGAGAGTTACAGTAGTCCGTTATGTCATTTGGAATGTGTGCGCAAAATTTCATGTCATTCGGACGTGGTTTGGTTGGGTTTTTGATCGAAAGCGGAATTTGGAAGATTTTAGAAACTTAGGCTTAAATCCGATGTGTTTTGGTTATTTTGATGTTGTTTGGAGTGTATTGAAGATTGGTACAAGTTTGAATAAGGTATTACGTGATGTTTGTGCTTTTGGTTGAGGTCCCGGGGTCCTCGGGGTGATTTCGGATGGTTAACGGGGAGTTGAGGAAATGTAGCAGTTGCTGTATTTTTTTTGCTGCTTCTGGTATTATCGCATCTGCGGTTTGGGGACCGTAGATGCGGCGCCGCAGAAGCGGCTAAGGAGACCGCAGTAGCGGATTTTTGCCTTTTCTTCAGGTTCCGCGGATGTGGAAGGAATACCGCAGAAGCGGTGGCGCATCTGCGAAAGGGTAATCACAAATGCGGATTTCTGGTCAATTAATGAAAGTCGCAGATGCGACTAAGTCTCCGCAGAAGCGGGACCGCAGAAGCGGGACCGCAGATGCGGTCCCAGGGCCGCAAATGCGGAATTAGCTGAGCAGAACATATAACTAGTTGCCTTCGCGATATTGAGCCATTCTTTCACCATTTTCATCCGGGTTTGAAGCTTTTGAGAGAGATTTTTGAGGAAAACAAAAGGGAAATCGCTTGGAGGTAACGTCCTTGACTTCATAGCTTGTTTTGATGTGATTAAAGACCTAATTAGTGGTGAGAAATTTGGGAAAAATGGGTAATTAGGGCTTGAGTTTAAGAGGCCTTTAAATGAGGATTTGAGGGGTCATTTGGACCCCGATTTCAGTGTTCTTGTTATGTATAGACTCGTGAGAGTATGAGGTTTTGGAAAACATAAATATTACCCGATTCCGAGACATGGGCCTTTTGGGGCATTTTGGTCATTTTACCTAATTTTGCGTATTAGCTTAGAATTTAATTATAGAATCAGTTACTTGAAGTGTTATTTACATTATGAAATTTAATTGAATAGATTTGGGCCATTTGGAGTTGGATACTCGTGGCAAAGGCGTGGTTTCGGGTTGATTTGCACTTGTTCGAGGTAAGTGGCTTGTCTAACCTTGTGTGGGGGACCTTTCCCCTTAGGATTGATATTGTGGTAATTGAAAAACCTCGTACGTGAGGTGACGAGTACGTACTTGAGCTAATTGTTGAAAAATCCGATTTTCTTTAAGTATTTTCAATTGAGTTCCTTCTCCTGTTTTATTCTACTTGCGTATTTAGCCTGTTGTTAGTTTTAGAAAGGTATGCTTAGTAGACTTAATTGCCTATCTGCTCAAATTGCCTTAATTGTATTACGTGAAGCATGTTAGGCTAGACTTATCTGTTTACTTAGTACGAAATTTAGAATTTATTGAGTATTGTTGTGTTGTTGTTGTGCGTTTTTAATTTGGGACTACGGGACGGCATCCCGGGAGATCCCCTGTAAGTACATATGATCTGGACTGAGGTGCGGGATACCAAGAGATCCCTGGCACGTATATTGAGGATACCAAGAGATCCTCGGGATACCAAAAGATCCCCAGTATATTTTTGAGGATACTAAGAGATCCTCGGGATACCAAGAGATCCCCGGTTATCATCCTTGCTATGAATGGTAGTTCCTTGTGGTTTGCCTTTACCTCTGTTTTCCGTTATTGTACATTTATTACCCTGTATAGGCTCTTACTATAGATTTCTCAATTGCACTACTTATATTATCCTGTCAATTTGATATTTATTTAATCACAGTAGGGCCCTGACCTTCCTCGTCACTACCCAACCGAGGTTAGGCTTGGCACTTACTGAGTACCGCTGTGGTGTACTCATGCCCTTCCTGCGCATATTTTTCATGTGCAGATCCAGGTACCTCTACTCAGGCTTACCATTCTTGAGGCGGGGCGATTATACGGGACTTAGAGGTTTATCTTCCGTGTCCGCAGACCGAGGAGTCTCTTTCTATTCCTGCATTTAGTAGTTAGCCCTTTTGTACTTTATGTTCTTGTTAGACATTCTGGAGATTAGAGCTATGTAGTGTTTTTTTCTCAGCTTGTGGATCCGTGGGTTTCCGGGTTTTGGGATAGTGTATCAGATTTTGAGAAGTTGTGTGTTTATGCCGAGTGGCAGTTAAATATTATTTCTTTCAGTTATTTTGGCTTTTGATTATTTATTCCGCAAGATTAGTTGTTTTCCGCATCTGTTAGGCTTACCTAGTCGTAGAGAGTAGGTGCCGTCACGATAGTTCACGTAGGGTGAACTGGGGTCGTGACAAGTTGGTATCAGAGCTCTAGGTTCATAGGAGTCATGGATCACAAGCCGGTTTATTAGAGTCTCGCTGATCGGTACGGAGACGTCTGTACTTATCTTCAAGAGGCTATGTAACTATTAGGAAAAAATAAATTTCACTTCATTTGAGTTCGTTGTCGTGCGAGATTTTCGATATCCCAATTCTAAACTTCTGTCTTTCTATTCTCTCACAGATGGTGAGGACACGTGCTACTCGAGATGACCAGGCACCGGCGCCCCCTCTGGAGCCATCAGAGGTCGGGGCTGGGGTAGAGGCCGAGGACACGCTCATAGTGCATCCAGAGCACCCGCACGAGCTGCCGCCGAGGTACCACCAACAGTACCAGCCGGAGTCCAGACACCTGATACGTCTGCCACTACTACTCCAGCACTCCAGGAGACTTTGGCACAGTTTATGAGCATGTACACCACTTTGGCTTGGGCAGGGTTGCTTCCCCTTGATGCAGCCACATCCCAGGCCGGGGGAGGATTACAGACTCCCGCCGCCCGCACTCCTGAGCAACGAGTGCATGTTGAGCAGGTCCCAGAGGTTATTCCTACGCCGCTTGCAGTGCCAGTTCAGCCCGAGGATAGGGCAGCGGCTTCAGAGGATGAGCAGCGGAGACTCGAGAGGTTCAAGTATGATCCTCCTGTATTCAGTGGGTTAGCATCAGAGGATGCCTTGGGATTTCTGGAGGAGTGCTACAGTATTCTTCGTACTACGGGCATATCAGGATCGAGCGGGGTTTCCTTCACTACTTTCCAGCTTCGAGGAGCTGCCTATCAGCGGTGGCGTGCTAATGAGTTAGACAGTCCGGATAAGGCAGCTTCTCTGACTTGGGCTCAGTTTTCAGATATGTTCATGAGGGAGTATGTCCCCCAGAGTCTTAGGGACGCCTGGCACGCGGAGTTTGAGCATTTGCGCCAGGGTACTATGACTGTCTTGGAGTATGCTGTCCGTTACATTGACTTGGCTAGACATGCACCAGCTTTGGTTTCTACGGTTCGCGAGAAGGTTTGCCGGTTCATCGAGGGGCTTATTCCCAGCATCAGATCTAGCATGGCTCGTGAGTTAGAGATGGATATATCTTACCTGCAGGTGGTGAGCATTGCTAGGAGGATTGAGGGTATGCATGCTAGGGACTGAGAGGAGAGGGAGGCCAAGAGGTCTCGAGAGTCGGGCCATTATTTTGGTGCCCGTGCCCCAGCTGCAGGTCTTCATGGTAGGGGTCATATGGGCCGCCCCGTTCATTCAGCTCTTCCAGCAGCCAATGGTATTCCAGCTCCACCTAGGCCTCAGGAGCCTTATTATTCACCTCCAGTCTCTAGTACGTCTCCTGCACGGGGTGCTTCTAATGGTCAGTCCAGCAGACCTGGCCCGAGCCAGTCACAGCCTCCACATCCTCCCAGATCTTGTTTTGAGTGTGGTGACACACACCATGTGGTGAGGGATTGCCCTAGACTTGGGAGGGCTGCACCCCCACAGACCCCTCAGCCGCAGCGTACCCCACAGAGCTCTCAGGCTATGGTCCCAGCATCAGTTGCTACTCCACCGGCCCAGCCAGCCAGAGGTGGGGGTCGGGGAGGTAGAGGTCACCCTCGAGGGGGAGGCCAGGCCAGATATTATGCTCTTCCAGCCCGTACTGAGGCTATCGCCTTCGACTCTGTCATCACAGGTACTATCTTGGTCTGTCATAAAGATGCGTTGGTTCTATTCGATCCAGGCTCCACTTATTCTTATGTGTCTTCTTATTTTTCCCCACATTTGGGTGCACCTCGGGATTCCTTGAGTTCCCCAGTTTATGTTTCTACTCCTGTGGGAGATTTCCTGGTTGTGGACCGCATTTACCGGTCATGTTTGGTTATACTTGGTGGTTTTGAGACTAGAGCCGATTTATTATTGCTCAGCATGGTTGATTTTGATATTATCTTGGACATGGATTAGTTGTCGCCCCATTATGTTATTCTTGATTGTCACGCCAAAACTGTGACACTGGCCATGCCAGGTGTACCGCGTATTGAGTGGAGGGGTGCTTTAGGTCATACTCCCAGTAGAGTTATTTCTTTCCTTAATGCTCAGCGTATGGTTGAGAAAGGTCGTGATGCATACTTAGCTTATGTGAGAGATGCCAGTATGGATACTCCTTCTGTTGATTCAGTCCCAGTGGTACGGGATTTCCCTGATGTGTTTCCAGATGATCTTCCAGGCATGCCACCCGATAGAGATATTGATTTTGGCATTGATCTGTTGCCGGGCACTCAGCCCATTTCTATCCCTCCGTATCGTATGGCTCCTCCTGAGTTGAAGGAGTTGAAGGAGCAATTGCAGGAATTACTTGATAAGGGTTTCATTCGGCCCAGTGTATCGCTTTGGGTTGCTCCCGTGTTATTTGTGAATAAGAAGGATGGTTCTATGCGCATGTATATTGATTACCGCCAGTTGAATAAGGTGACAGTGAAGAACCGCTATCCTTTGCCTCGTATTGATGACCTGTTCGACTAGTTGCAGGGTGCTTGTATGTTTTCTATGATTAAGGCTATCATCAGTTGAAGATTTGGGAGCCAGATATCCTGAAGACTGCCTTCAGGACACGATATGTTCATTACGAGTTCTTTGTCATGTCATTTGGGCTGACTAATGCCCCAGCAGCCTTCATGCATCTGATGCACAGTGTTTCCCGGCCATATCTTGATTCATTCGTGATCGTTTTTATTGATGACATTCTGGTATGTTCCCGGAGTCGGGAAGATCATGAGCAGCACCTGAGGACAGTGCTCTAGTCCTTGAGAGAGAAGAAGTTGTATGCTAAGTTCTCAAAATGTGAGTTTTGGTTGGATTCCGTGGCGTTTTTGGGTCGTGTGGTCTCGATAAAGGGTATTCAGGTGGATCCGAAGAAAGTGGAGGCCGTGCAGAGTTGGCCCAGACCATCCTCAGCTACAGAGATCCGTAGTTTTCTTGGGTTGGCAGGTTATTACCGTCGATTTGTTCAGGGGTTTTCATCTATTGTAGCACATATGACCAGACTGACCCAGAAGGGTGCTCCGTTCCAGTGGACGGAAGAGTGTGAGGAGAGCTTCCAGAAGCTCAAGATAGCTCTGACTACAGCCCCAGTTTTGATATTGCCTATTGGTTCGGGGTCTTATACTGTCTAGTGTGATGCCTCGAGAGTTGGCCTTGGAGCGGTATTGATGCAGGACGGTAGGGTGATTGCCTACTCGTCCAGAGAGAAGATACATGAGAAGAACTATTCTGTCCATGATCTTGAATTAGCTGCCATTGTTCATGCCTTGGAGATCTGGCGTCATTACTTGTACGGTGTGCCTTGTGAGATATTTACTGACCACCGAAGTTTGCAGCATCTGTTCAAGCAGAAGGACCTTAATTTGCATCAGAGGAGATGGCTAAAGCTACTGAAGGATTATAACATCACTATCTTATATCAGCCGGGCAAGGCCAATGTGGTGGCTGATGCTTTGAGCCACCGAGCAGAGAGTTTGGGGAGTTTAGCTTATTTACCAGCAGCAGAGAGACCTATGGCAATGGATGTTCAGGCCTTAGCCAGCCAGTTTGTGAGGTTGGACCTTTCGGAGCCCAGTCGGGTTCTAGCTTGTGTGGTCTCTCGGTCTTCCTTGTTTGATCGTATCCGGGAGCGTCAGCTTGATGACCCTCATTTGCTTGTCCTCAAGGACAAAGTGTTGCATGGCGATGCTCGAGATGTGACTATTGGTGCTGACGGAGTACTGAGGATGCAGGGTCGAGTTTGTGTACCCAATGTTGATGGGCTTCGAGAGTTGATTCTAGAGGAGGCCCATAGTTCGCGGTATTCAATTCATCTGTGTGCCGCGAAGATGTACCAGGATTCGAGGCAGCACTACTGGTGGAGGCGGATGAAGAAGGATATAGTTGGGTTTGTAGCTCGGTGCCTTAATTGTCAGTAGGTGAAGTATGAGCACCAGAGACCGGGTGGATTGCTTCAGCAGATAGAGATTCCGGAGTGGAAGTGGGAGCGGATCACCATGGACTTCGTATCTGGGCTCCCACGGACTTTGAGGAAGTTCGATGCCATTTGGGTTATTGTGGATCGGCTGACCAAGTCCGTGCATTTCATCCATGTGTGTACTACCTATTCCTCAGAGTGGTTGGCGGAGATTTATATCCAGGAGAATGTTCGTCTGCATGGTATTCCAGTTTCCATCATTTCAGACAGAGGTACTCAGTTCACATCGCGGTTCTAGAGAGCCGTACAGCAGGAGTTGGGTACTCGGGTGAAGTTGAGCACAGCATTTCACCCTCAGACGGACGGACAGTCCGAACGCACTATTCAGATTCTTGAGGATATGCTCCGTGCGTGTGTGATTGAGTTTGGGGTTCTTGGGATCAATTCTTGCCATTGGCGGAGTTTGCCTACAACAACAGCTATTAGTCCAGCATTCCGATGGCACCGTATGAGGCCTTATATGGTAGGCGATGTAGATCTCCGGTGGGTTGGTTCGAGCCAGGTGAGGCCAGATTATTAGGCACAGACTTGGTTCAGGATGCTTTGGAGAGAGTCAAGGCGATTCAGGATAGACTCCGTACAGCCCAGTCCAGACAGAAGAGTACGCAGACCGGAAGGTTCGTGATGTTTCCTATATGGTTGGAGAGCGGGTTCTGCTTCGGGTTTCGCCTATGAAGGGCGTTATGAAATTTGGGAAGAAGGGGAAGTTGAGTCCGAGGTTTATTGGCCCTTTTGAGATATTGAGGCGTGTTGGGGAGGTTGCTTACGAGCTTGCCTTACCTCCCAGCTTGGCAGGAGTTCATCCAGTATTTCATGTTTCTATGCTCTGGAGGTATCACGGTGATCCGTCACACGTGTTGGATTTCAGCTCAGTCCAGTTGGAGAAAGATCTATCTTATGTTGAGGAGCCAAGGGCAATATTGGACAGGCAGGTTAGGAAGCTGAGGTCAAAGAATGTTGCATTAGTGAAGGTTCAGTGGCGAGGTCAGCCGGTCGAGGAGGTGACCTGGGAGACCGAGCAGGATATGTGCAGCCAGTACCCTCATCTTTTCACTACTTCAGGTATGTCTTTGTGCTCGTTCGAGGACGAACGAATGTTTAAGTGTGGGAGAATGTAACGACCCGGCCGGTTGTTTTTGGAATTTATGCCCCGGTCCCCTATTAACTGCTTTCCCCAAGTTTTTTTCTGCTATTTTGATTTGCCGGGATGTTCGGTTTTGAGTTTTGGAGAGTTTTGGGACACTTAGTCCCTAAATGAGAGCTTAGGTGTTGGAAAGTTGCCCGTAGTTGGAACAGTGTGAAGACGGCCTCGGAATGGAAATCCGATGGTTCCGTTAGCTCCGTTAGGTGATTTCGGGTTTAGGGGCGTGGTCGGACTGTGTTTTGGAGGTCCGTAGATAATTTAGGCTTGAAGTACCGAAAGGTCGAATTTTGATGATTCCGGTTCGATAGTGGGATTTTGATCCGAGGGTCGGAATGGAACTCTGAGAGATACAGTAGTTCCGTTATGTCATTTGGGATGTGTGTGCAAACTTTCAGGTCATTCGGACGTGGTTTGGTTGGGTTTTTGATAAAAAGCGGAATTCGGAAGATTTTAGAAACTTAGCCTTGAATCCGATGTGTTTTGGTTATTTTGATGTTGTTTGGAGTGTTTTGAAGATTGGTACAAGTTTGAATAAGGTATTAGGTGATGTTTATGCTTTTGGTTGAGGTCCTGGAGGCCTCAGGGTGATTTCGGATGGTTAACGGGGAGTTGAGGAAATGTAGCAGCTGCTGTATTTTTTTTGCTGCTTCTGGTATTGTCGCATCTGCAGTTTGGGGACCGCAAATGCGGCGCCGCAGAAGCGGCTAAGGAGATGCAGAAGCGGATTTTTGCCTTTTCTTCAGGTTCCGCAGATGCAGAAGGAATACCACAGAAGCGGTCGCGCATCTGCGAAAGGGTAATAGCAGATGCAGATTTTTGTTCAGTTAATGAATGTCGCAGATGCGACTAAGTCTCCGTAGAAGAGGGACCGCAGATGCGGTCCTAGGACCGCAAATGCGGAATTAGCTGGGCAGAACATATAACTAGTTGCCTTCGCGAAATTATGCCATTCTTTCACCATTTTTATCCGGGTTTGAAGCTTTTGAGAGAGATTTTTGAGGAAAACAAAGGGAAATCGCTTGGAGGTTACGTCCTTGACTTCATAACTCTTTTTTATGTGATTAAACACCTAATAGTGATGAGAAATTTGGGAAAAATGGGTAATTAGGGCTTGATTTTAAGAGGCCTTTAAATGAGGATTTGAGGGGTCATTTGGACCCCGATTTCAGTGTTCTTGTTATGTATAGACTCGTGAGAGTACAAGCTTTCTGAAAACGTAAATTTTACCCGATTTCGAGATGTGGGCCTGAGGGGCATTTTTGTCATTTTACCTAATTTTGCATATTAGCTTAGAATTTAATTATAGAATCAGTTAGTTGAAGTGTTATTTACATTATCAAATTTAATTGAATAGATTTGGGCCAATTGGAGTCGGATACTCGTGGCAAAGGCGTGGTTTCGGTTTGACTTGCACTTGTTCGAGGTAAGTGGCTTGTCTAACCTTGTGTGGGGGACCTTTCCCCTTAGGATTGATATTGTGGTAATTGAAAAGCCTCGTACGTGAGGTGAAATGCGCCTACTTGAGCTAATTGTTGAAAAATCCGGTTTTCTTTAAGTATTTCAATTGAGTTCCTTCTCCTGTTTTATTATACTTGCATATTTAGCCTGTTGTTAGTTATAGAAAAGTATGTTTAGTAGACTTAATTGCCTATCTGCTCAAATTGCCTTAATTGTATTACGTGAGGCATGTTAGGCTAGACTTATCTATTTACTTAGTATGAAATTTAGAATTTATTGAGTATTATTGTGTTGCTGCTGTGCGTTTTTAATTTGGGACTACGGGACGGCATCCCGGGAGATCCCCTGTAAGTACTTATGATCTGGACTGAGGTGCGGGATACCAAGAGATCCCTGGCACGTATATTGAGGATACCAAGAGATCCTTGGGATACCAAGAGATCCCTAGTATATTTTTGAGGATACCAAGAGATCCTCGGGATACCAAGAGATCCCCGGTTATCATCCTTGCTATGAATGGTAGTTCCTTGTGGTTTGCCTTTACCTCTGTTTTCCGTTATTGTACTTTTATTACCCTGTATAGGCTCTTACTGTAGATTTCTCAATTGCACTGCTTATATTATCCTGTCACTTTGATATTTATTTAATCTCAGTAGGGCCCTGACCTTCCTCGTCACTACCCAACCGAGGTTAGGCTTGGCACTTACTGAGTACCGCAGTGGTGTACTCATGCCCTTCTGCGCTTGTTTTTCATGTGCAGATCCAGGTACCTCTACTCAGGCTTACCATTCTTGAGGCGAGGCAATTCTATGGGACTTCGAGGTATATCTGCCGCGTCCGCAGATCGAGGAGTCTCTTTCTATTCCTGCATTTAGTAGTTAGCCCTTCTGTACTTTACGTTCTTGTTAGACATTCCGGAGATTAGAGCTATGTAGTGTTTTTTTTCTCCGCTTGTGGATCCGTGAGTTTTCGGGTTTTGGAATAGCGTATTAGATTTTGAGAAGTTGTGTGTTTATGCCGAGCGACAGTTAATTATTATTTCTTTCAGTTATTTCGGCTTTTGATTATTTATTCCGCAAGATTAGTTGTTTTCCGCATCTGTTAGGCTTATCTAGTCGTAGAGACTAGGTGCCATCACGATAGTGCACGGAGGCGAACTGGGGTCGTGACAGACCCGGCCGGTAATTTTGAGAATTTAAGCTCCGTTCGGTAGCTTAAGGTCTTGAATAGATTCATAATATGTGTATCGACTTGCGTGCATGGTTGAATTCAGTTAACGGATGATTCAGAATCAAATTGAAAAAAGGAAACTAGTTTTGGAAGTTTAAACGGTGAGAATTTAACCGGAATTGGACTTTTGAGTAAACGGCCCCAGAATAGGTTTTGGTTGATCTCAACAGCTTCATATGGTGATTTTGGACTTAGGCGTGCGTCCGGATTCCGGTTTGGAGGTCAGTAGGGTAATTTGAGGCGTTTTGGCAAAAGTTGGAAAATGGAGAAGTTTGACCCACAGTTGACTTTTGCAATATCGGGGTCGGAATGCGATTCCAAGAGTTGGAACAGCTCCGTTATGTCATTTTGGACTTGTCTGCAAAATTTGGCGTCATTCCGGATTGATTTGATAGGTTTCGGCACGAGTTTAGAAATTTGAAGATTTGAAAGTTCCTAAGTTCGATTCATGGAGTGATTCGTTGTTTGATGTGATTTGAGACCTCGAGCGAGTCCGTGTTAGGTTATATGACTTGTTTATGTGTTTAGACGGGGTCCCAGGGGCCTCGGGTGTGTTCCGGGTGGGCTACGGGCCATTTTCCCTTATTTTTGAACTACTGTTTTCTACTTCTGGTATCCTCTTTCGCGATCGCGAACCGCCTTCCGCGTTCGCGAAGCTTTTTTGCTGACCACCTGGAAATCCTTCTTCACGTTCGCGTAACACGCCTCGCGTTCCCGAAGCTCTACCTTATCCTTCTTCGCGTTCACAGCCACCCCCTCGCGTTCGCGAAAGCATCTGTTCTTTACTCTCCGCGTTCGCATCCCTTAGCTCGCGTTCGCGAAGGCTTTTCTTGGCAGCTTCAGTTTCCCTTCTTCGCGAACGCGATTGTCCTTCCGCGTTCGCGATGCACAAAATCTGGGCGGACAGAATATAATTTCCAAATCGAGGGTTTCGCCATTTTTTATCATATTTTGACTTGTGGAGCTCGATTTTGAGCGATTCCTTGAGGAGTTTTCACACAAATCGATTGGTTAATTTGGTTAGATTTGAGCCGTCCGGAGGTTTTTTCACCCGAGAAGTGCATTTTTGAGTATCGGTTTGTCGTCTTTGAGGTAAGTATCTTGCCTAACCTTGTGTAGGGGACTTCTCCTTAGGATTTGAGTCTTCTATGTTGATTGTAGTTTGTGTACGCGAGGTGATGAGTGCGTGCTCTTACTTATTTGTGGAAAAATTGGCCTTTTAGGGTTCTTAGGTCTTTATATTCACTGTGTAGGAATGTGTTCTTGACATGACTGAGTTTCCTATTTATTTGTTTCACCTCTACATGCTTAATTGGAATTAATTGCTTCATGATTCACTCTTATTGCCTAATTGACACCTAACTGATTTGACTGAAGAATTTCTCCTCACCTATTGTCATGCTATATTTTCATAGTTGCATATCTTATTTGAGAATTTCACCACCCCTTCTGAAATTGTTTTGTTTTAAGTGAAGCTAAGATCATCTTCCCTTAATATATTTTTCGAATATCCCCAAATTTTGTCCAACCTTTAAAGGAGTTTAGATAATTTATATCTTGTTGACTTGCCTTTATTTGGGACTACTTGACTCGTGTTGATTTCCTTGTTATTGACTTGTATATTGTGGGATCGTTGCTACATATTAGTTTTTCCATGGTTGAACTGTTCCTTTATGCCAGCATTCTTTGTTGTGGTTATTCTTTGTGAGCTGGTTCTACCGTTTCCTTGTGATTTATAGTCCTTGAGTTGATTTACTTGTCTTACCTTGTATTATTTTCTTGTTGTTGTTATGTGTAGTGTGGTGATGTACGAGCTTTCTGTTGTGTTGTAACTGTTGTTTCTGTTGGTTGTGCTATGTGTTTACTTTGGGGACTACGGGCAATATCCCGGTAGATCCCCCCTGCACATTTACATTTGGGGACTACGGATCGAGATTCCGGTAGATCCCCGGCACACTATGAATTGGACTACGGGACGACACCCGGGAGATCCATTGGAGATTTACATTTGGGGGCTACAGGACAGTATCCTGGTAGATCCCCGGTTTTTGCTGGATATTTACATTTGGCGGCTACAGGACGGTATCCTGGTAGATCCCCGGTTTGCTGGATACTTACATTTGGGGGCTACAGGACGGTATCCTAGTAGATCCCCGGTTGCCATTTCTGTGTTGAGCTGTAATCTTTCTGCGTTATTTTCCCCTGTTAAAATATTGTGTTCGGAGCTGATATTTTCATTGATCCTATCCCTATGTAAACATTATAGGTGTCGTCTGTTCCATTCCTTATACTTACTAGTTGGTGCGAACTATGTTAGCACACTTGCACAAGCATACACGTGGTTAATCACCCTTATCGGGTAGGAGGCTCTTGAGATTTCTGAGTATAGACGCACCCCTCGTTTATTTTCCTTCCATGTGAGAATGACTCTTTGGGCACATGAGTTGTCAGTATGATTATGAGGTGTGATGAGGGCACAGGATGCCAAGTATTAGGGTTCAGGTATTGAGACCCGTATTGTTTGATTATGAGATGAGGTGTCACAGGGTGACTTATATTCGAAGGATATTTATTTGAAAGGGTTATATTCGAAAGGTATTCGTTATTAGAGGACTATTTTGGAAAAATGTTTACTTGAAGAAGTATAATTCGAAATGTTTTTATCAAATGAAAGATTTGACTAATTGATTGAAATTGTTGGCTTTGACCTAATGTGAAAGCTGATGTAGTTGCTGAGTTATGATTTGTCCTTACTGTATTTGTGAATTTCGAATTTGGGTAGTATTTTTGTTCACTTTTTATGAGCTTTATCTTGGTTTTTCCAGTGTTACTTGTTGTTTCCTATCCTTATTGTAGTTTCTGTATTGTTAGCAATATCGCTTAGCCTTTATATAGATATCATGTTCGGTTATTTCTACACGTATACTTATTCTGCTTATTAGACCAGTGGGTGTCTTGACTGTTCCTCGTCACTACTCCACCGAGGTTAGTCTTGATACTTACAGGGCACTGCCGTAGTGTGCTCATACTACACTTCTGCACCTTTTTTGTGCAGCTCCAGGTACTGTTCGCTAGTAGCTGAGCGGATTCTTGCCGAGGAGACTCAAGGTAGCCCTGCAGCTGCGTTCGCAGGCTTCGAAGTCACCTTCCTATTTTGTATTCACACTGTTGTACTTATTTCCATACGGTTGTGTTTAGAAGTTGTAGCGAACTCTGTAGAGCTTATGACTTGTACTACCAGGTTTTGGGGAGTTGTTCATTGTATAAAGGATTCATCTCAGAAGAATTCTAGCTGTTATTAGTTGTTGTTGTTATTCCACATTTTAGTAGGCTTACCTAGTCCTTAAGACTAGGTGCCATCACGAAACCCAACGGAGAAAAAATTGGGTCGTGACAGTGTGTGTGTGTGTGTGTGTCAATTAGATTGAAATAGATTTGGATAGGGTAAACACATAGATGAATATAATTGCACTATTTGGGATTGCTATTTACACAAAATAAAGTGAATCATATCATAAGGTAAGATTCATTTAATTAAGAATTACATGTAAGAACTCATCTTCTTTTAGTACATGTGCATCGTAGAAGAAAAATATTTAAAGTAGGTTGACATTTATTTAATTAAAATATATTAATCTTAACTATATCCCAAAGGTATCATTTAAATTGTTAGAAACAATGTGACTTTTTATTGTGTGGTTAAAAATGAGGTAACTAGCAAAATTATTGAGCAAATTACGATCCAACTGTTTTATAAGTTGGTAACTCCCAAAAGTTAGAATATACTGGTTGTTAATAAATTATCATGTATGTATATATTATTTCGTCACTGTTTAATTTTAGGTTGATAGAATTTTATGTTGATGTGAGAATTTATTATTTTCAGATAATAATATAATATATTTTTATAATTTAAATTAAGATATTACTAAATGTATTTTTATTTTTTATTACTCTATATAGTATGACTTCACTAAGTTTCAATATAGATGAGATAATTTGACTTGGCACGAAATTTAAGAACGAAAAAGAAAACTTTTGAAACTTATGATCATAATAGTTTTGTAGGGCCATGATATTTGCATGAGTGTAATAACTTCTCATTATATGTAAAATGGGTAAAACAAAAATTTAAAGTTAAATTATGTCCAAATACAAAATGTGTTATTCTTTTGGAACGTACTAATAAGAAAAATATTTATGTAAATTGAAAGGGAAGGAGTATTTATTTTTGAATCATATTGTATTTTTACTTGTTTGTATCACCAGCTATATACGGGGTTATAATATTTATGTTTATGTCAATAGTTATTCATATAATTTATTCTTTTAAATTTATAAAATTTAGCAGGATCATAATATTATGCGCACACCGTGCAGATACTAATACTAGTTTCTTAATAACATTTAAGTTGAAACGAAGGGCGAGAAGACATACATTACATATCTCTCTACAACGTAAGTGTTAGCTTCCCTTCCAATATGCCATTTTATTTATTTGAATTTATTTTTCTATTTCATTTTTTTCGTATGTATTTTTCCTTATACATCTGTTTTGTTTATTTTATATGCATGTTTGTCTAAGATTAAACCTTTTTTTATAATATTTTGTGCTATCAATTTTTTATCTAATTATATCAGCTAAATTTACAAAATGAAGTATTTTACCGCGCGAAATCAATTAACTAGTTGTGCTATAAATTCATCAAAGTTTAGCTTTGATATCATGCGAAAGAATCTGAATATTAGAACCAAAACCTTGAAGCAATGGATGAAGTAGTACATGACCATTTACAATTTTATAAAAGCCTTTAAATAAGTGTAGCTCTTACCATATTTATGCATCTCAAACATGAACAGACTGCGTTTTTCATTTGATGAGTCTTGCATCATCAATTCTCTATAAGTTGTATCAACTATTGTATATTAGCAATCGCGTTATCCCTCTGTGGTTGATTACAATTTTCTTGCAGCTAAGCTTGACGGAGTCGTATGCATTAATTAAGTTGGTTCCTCCTATAAAGCGAAGATGAGACTCAGTAGCTTCCTCACTTATATAACTTAATTCTAATAAAGTTAAACCTTTATATGGAACCATATTCAATAAACTCCCTGGTCCTTCATTGTTTCTTAAATCCTTCCTAATGAATACAAGCGGAACATGACATTGATAACACCAGATTTTTCGAAGGTTTCAACATTACATTAATTAGAGACATGTTTGATATCTCAAACTTGGCCGTTTAGTTTTACCAAAAATTAAGCCGCCGGGGCCAGATATTTCAGACGTCCCTAGCTAAGACAATTCCATAAGCATTGACTCATAAAGTTACGTTTAAATTCAATCCTAATGGAGTCCGATTGTGCATCAGAACACCTAATTTCAGCATGAATAGGGACGTCTGAAATAGATAATTCAGCAGGAATTATCTTGCAACAACTACAATGCAGGAATTCCAAATGAATTTGTGGTTGGTATATGAATTTGTTTACCCTTAAAACGGATAACAATTAAATTTGTACGCGGTTTTAAGTATATGTGGATTGATTCAACACAAATAATCAAAAATATTAGATAAACGAGTTAAAGACAAAATAAATAATCAAACAAATTGTAATGTTACGGCCCAGCTCGAACTTAGGTTGAACGGTAGTTTTTCCCTCGAACAGACACTTGGTTCGAAGCCAATTGTGAATGAAGAATTATCAGTAAAGTAAGAATTTTGCAATAGCTAGAAAGCAGAAAAATAAATTTGCATTACCTTGATTTTCGTGTTACAATGTATGTAATCAAAGATAAACTTCCCCTTTGTATAGTAGGAAGGTTTCATCCCTATTACAAGTATAGAAAAGATAAAAATTATCGTTTCTCGTTAATTACTGATCCGTAACCGACATCGGGCAAGATATGCGCCGTGATATCCGGTTAGGTACAGATATCACGACCCTCTGTTAGTTGTGCGTAATCATTTGCCATATTTCTTGAGGTCTTAGAGCTCGTTTTGGGTCCGGGGAGCGTTGCTTTATCATGCCTGAGGATGAGCACATCGTTCACCTTTCATGGGTCTTGGTACGAAAGGCTCCCGACCTCGATTTCAACCTCGTGTGTCCGTGCGCTTCTTCCGTCTTCTTCACCGGGAAATCGGGGTATGTATTGTTCCCTATTTTACCCGTATATAGTCCTCACATTTTCCGGAAAGTAGGTTTGCCGAAACGATAGGAAACGAATAGATGAACCGCGATTTCTTCCCTCGTACGTTATCGTAACGACCCAACCAGTCATTTTGAACATTTATATTTTTCTCGGTAGTTTGAGGGAACGAGTAGCTCCTATGATGTATTAGGACTTGTGTGCAAAATTTGAGTTCATTCCAAGTTGATTTGATATGTTTCGGCGCGAGTTTTTGGAAGTCGAAAGTTCGAAAGTTCATTAAGTTTTATTCGATGTGTGTTTCGTCGTTCCGATGTTGTGATGCGTGATTTGAGGCCTCGAGTAAGTTTGTGTTATGTTATGGGACTTGTTGATATGTTCGTACAGGGTCCCGAGGGGCTCGGGTGAGTTTCAGATAGGTTTGAGTTGTGTTGCGCTCATTTTTCTTATGTTTCGACGTCGTTTCCTCAAGCATAAATGGTATCACATTGAACAAATGAGCTCCAATTTCTATTTTGATTGAAGCAATAGACCCGTATCGTAATTACGGACCCAGAACGAAAAGAATTGTCGAATTAGAACATCGTATGAGGATTTTATGGTCATTATACTAAGAATTGGGTTGTTTGATTTTTCAAATTAATTACGAAATTGCCACAGACTTCGTATTTAAAAATCTGCACTATTTCCAAATATTGAAACCAAGATATCTCCTTAATTATAAGGTCAAATGGAGTGATTCAAAAGCCTCTATTGGCTGAACTTTCAGAAGGAATCCACTGGAGGCATCAAAAGCGAGTTTCAAGATAATTTGGCATACAAAACGAGGCAGAATTAGCTGGGCAAAAATACTTAATATTGAAGGTTCGTTCATTTGGTCATATTTTGAGTTGGAAAACTCGGATTTGGACAAGTTTTGGAGGCGATTCTCACCATATGGATTGGGGTAAGTGTTCTATACTCGATTTTTGTTATATTTCATGAATTCATCTTCGTTTTTGGCATTTAATTGATGATTTCAAAGTGAAATTTGGGGGTTTTATCTAAAATTTCATAAAGTGAATTTTTGAGTTTTGAACATCGATTCAGAGTGGATTTGAGTAAAGCTAGTATGGTTGGACTTGTAATTGAATGGGTTGTGAGATTTTGTTGGTTTTGTCGGGTTCCGAGGCGTGGGTCTGGGTTTGACTTTTTGGTCGATTTTTGAATTTTGATTATAGATTCGACCTTTATTAACTGGGTTTGTTTCCTTTGGCATTATTTAATGTATTTGAGTTGCTTTTTGCTAGTTTTGAGCCGTTCGGATGTCGTTAAGCGCGGGATGCAATTTTGGAGCATTGTTTAGCTTGTTGGATATTGGATTTGGCTTGATCGAGATAAGTAACACTTTTAAACTTGGTGCTAAGGGTATGAAACCCTAAATTATGTGTTATGTGTTTTGGTATTGAGGTGACACACATGCTAGGTGACGGGCCTGTGGGTGTACACCGTGTGAATCGTGACTCCATTATTTCTGTGGTACTGTGTAGTTACCTGATCTTATCTCTAACCATGAAATTTCTACGTACTAGAGCTATTGAGTTGTGATCCATGTTAGAAATCATATCTAGGCTACATGTTTATTCTGTTAGGACCCACCGAGGTCGTATTGCTGTTGAATTATTTGTTTAATTTGCAATTTCATACTAAGTCATGTTCATTCATTTCATATCATATCTCATTCTCAATTGCTATATATTGACACATCATATCATCATTTAGGGCTAGTTTCATGGTATTGTGAGCCCAAGAGACTGGAGAGATTGATGACTGAGTGAGGCCGGGAGCCTGAGCTATGAGTGATATATGTATATATGTGGATCGGGTTGCACGCCGCAATGAGTATCATTGATTTATGCCATGATTGACTTGATATAGCGTTTGGGCTGAAGAAGCCCCTTCGGAGTCGGCACACACCCTAGTGAGCGCGGTTTATTTATATTGAGGGATGGATCTTCCCTGGACATGGATCTTGTCCAAAGCATTTATATTTGGGGATGGATCTTCCCCAGGCTGCATTCACCTTATACTGTACTGATTGATTGACTGTCAGTTGTTATGTATATATTCGGGATAGATCTTCCCTGGGTTGGATTGGCCACATACAATATTGAGTGAGTAAGCATGTCGAGTGATTAACCATGATGAGTGGTAAGTGTGAGACAGAGAGATCGCGTACTCAGAGAGTGCGAGTACATAAGTTCATCTATGAGATACATTGTATTGACATGCACACATGACATATAGGCATAGAGATGCATTTTTCTCATGCTGTACGGTATCACGTCATTCATGAATTCTCACACACATATTGACATGTAGACATAGAGATGTATTTGGTCTTGCTATCTGGAAAAAGGAAACATCTTACTTATTGTTGAAAGGATTTTTGGGAGAAATCATAGTTTTCAAACGTACTTATATTTTTGGCAATTTCAGTAAAAGAATTGGGTTTTTACTGATATACTTGAAAAGCAGGCCTATTTTCTGGAACCGTGAATGAGCTGAGCATTTTATCTCCAAGTTACTTCTTTTGTTACTTTCATTATGTTGTTATGAACTGTTGTTGGCTATTAGTCTTGGACTCCGACCTTGGTTCCAGCTTGTCACTACTTTCAACCTAAGGTTAGGTTTGTTACTTATTGAGTACATGGGGTCGGTTGTACTCATACTACACTTCTGCACCTTGCGTGCAGATGTTGGATGCTGATGTTGCTGTGATCGACAGGAGCTGGAATTGAAGACGTACCTGCGTTCCGGTTGTAGCTGCCTCTTGTTCATGGTAGCCTTAGATTTAAAAATATGTTTATATATATTTCGAACAGATGATGTATTTTTTTCATACCAGCTTTGTAAATTCTAATCTTAGAAGCTCATGATTTGTACTACCAGTCCTTGGGGAGTGTATAAGATTCGATATTTTCTTTTACTTAATTATCTTATTAAATTTCATTGGAATTGGATGATTGTTAATTGGCATACCTAGCGGGTTGGGTTAGGTGCCATCACGACCAGTTGGATTTTGGGCCGTGACAAGTTGGTATTAGAGCTCTAGGTTTATAGGTTCTACAAGTCATGAGCAAGTCTCTAGTAGAGTCCTGCGGATCGGTATGATGACGTCCATACCTATCTTCGAGAGGCTACTGGGTATTTAGGATATACATCCCATCTTTCTTTCCTTATTGTGCGACATTGATTCAGATAGAAGCGTAGCTCTTTGAATTTCTTTCACGCATCCATATGCGCATATGAACGCTCGGTATCGATTGTGCATCGACGGCTTGTGATTCCATGGATGAGGTGCGAGATGTGATTTCGGTGTGCTGATGATGGGCCACTCTAGAGGTCTTGAGGTCGATTTTTGACTATAGCTTCAGCACAAAGATTTCGGTTGTGTGAGCACGTGCTTTTGAACTTATAAGTCTGGTGGTTGATCGCTGCCGATTCAACACTACACTAAGGTAGGAAGAGCGGGTCGCAACAGCTTTTACCCGAATAGTGGTTCGGGATCGAATTTCCACAGGGAGCTAGTAGTGGAGTTGTAATGTCTGCTTAGTCTAGAATTGCGGTTGTGCTTCTAATATCACTTCAAACATCTTTGGTTTTGATTTTTTATATCTACCTTTATAAAGCTAATGATTGAAGCTAAATTATGCTACGGGAATATTGCTAAGTTGTAATTAATATAGAGAAAGGCACTAGGGTCGTGGCATTGCCTAGGTGGCTAATTAACGGGTAGATGCTACTAAGGATAGATTGACATATTTGGGGCTTATGCTATAACTGTTGCACAATTGTACCCACTCTCACACCTCTCGGTAGAGGGAGTGATTTTGCCCAATTGACTCTCTCGAGACCCATTGGGTAGGCCAATTAGACCAAGCAACTAGGGTTCAAGTGGGGTGATTACTCTCTCGAGGTTTAACCCGTTAATTGGGACTACCATTTCTCATGGGTCCATCCCAATTCCTTGTTGGGCCAATTTTAGGGTTATAGACTCTCTTTCTCAAGAAGAGTTAAACCCACCAAGCTAGGATCAGTGTTTGCAACCACCAATCCTTAATTAAAACCTAAAATTAACCCAAATAGCAAACACCCAATATCAACCTAACCTTAGATGGCAACACCCATCAATTACCCACACTAGGGTTGAGCCACAACCCTAGCTAGTGAGTTTAGCTACTCATTCTAGATGCAAAAATTAAAGAAATAGATGAAGAAGTAAACATATTAATTAATCACTAGGAAGAAAATACAATATTGAAGAGTAAGAATGACAAAAATGGCTAAACTAGGCGTTCTCACGAGCTCAGCAGCTTCAGAAAAACAAAACTTAACCTAAAAACAGAAAAAGGTTCTATTTATACTGGGCTAGAAAAATTGGACAAAAATACCCCTGCGGGGTCAGCGCGGACCGTGTAAACATGACCGCGGCCGCACTGGCTCTTGAACTCTTGGCTTCTGCTTCTCTGAAGTTGAGGACCGCGAACCGCGTAAAAGTATAGAGCGACCGCGGTGGAAATTGGCGCGGCCGCACTGAATTGAGCGCGGGCCGCATTGCTTGAAAAGGGTCAAAACTAGGCTCTCTGAATCTTTGCTCCGCGGACCTCGTAAAAGTGTAGCGCGGCCGCGGAGCCTGACCGCGGACCGCGTTGGATTGACCGCGGCCGCGTAGCCTCCCCTTGAATTTTTCCATTCTCTGAACCTCCTAGTGCGGCCGCGTTCACAGTTGCGCGGTCCGCACTAGGGCCTCTTTTCCTCAACTTCCTTGGTCTTTGACACTTGAGCAGGTTTCACTCCTTTCTGAGCCGATATTTTACTTTCGTCACTTTGTCGATCAAACCTGCAATCAAGTGCAACTTGTGAGCGTTTTGAGACCATTTTGTAGCAATCTTATGACAAGAGCGTAGGCAAGTATGGGCATAAAACATGTTAAAATCCTAACTTATCAACTCCCCCAAACTTAAGCCTGTGCTTGTCCTCAAGCAAACAAAATAAGACCCACCCCTTAAAGGAAAATCCACATAATTCCAGCCATCCTAAGGCAATCTCAACAAGCATCAATTGGGACTAACAATTGCCCTCAATACGAATGCATCATTAACACATTTAACTTTTGAAATACCATGGATCAAGTGTGACGCAAGAGCATCAACAGTTGACACATTTCATCAAAGAGCTTGTCTCAATTACTTTGGTCATTGTGGAACCCAGACTCACACGTCCTCAACTCTCCCTAAGCGAACCTCACCTTTTAGAGTATTAACACACAAATCGAGGTTGATGGAGTTTCACTCATCTCTCTCAAGAAGAAGGTCACAAGTCCGGCTTTAGGTACCATATGCTTTCCCCTTATGTAAGTATCCACTAATGTAGGTTTCCTTCAACTCAAGATCCTATAGGGCTTTTGTGGAGTCATTATGAAGGCTTTTGGGTAAGGGTAGGACATGTTTTTATTCAAATGGATCTCCCCTTAAGCACTTCTTTTGATTCATTATGGCACAACTCTTTTGACTCTTTTGAGTGTTTTACTTCTTTACAAGGGGTTAGAGAGACACATTGTCACTCTTTCTTATTCAATTCAAAACATTTCTCCTTTTCTACTTTTTCCACACCTTTTTCTTTTCACTTTTGTTTCCTTTGACTCCCTTTTTATTCTTGTTCACTTTGAACTTTCTTTTTGTCTTTTTCTTTTCTTGCTTTTTCATTGCCTTCCCTTTTTCTTTTGCTTTTGTACCTTTCTACCACTTTATTTCCTTTCTTGTCTCTCCCCCCAAACTTAGACATTTTCCATTACTCAAGGGAAGATTTGGGTGCCAAGAGAGGGTAATCATTTAGAACGGGTATAGGCTTGTAGCATTGGTTCTTAAAAGAAAGGTTTAAGGCTCAAAAGGGTTAACTAGGGATCATCTTTTTGGTAGGCTATGGAATTGTTCAGCTTAACATTCGGATCAAGGAGAGCCTATAATCACTTCTCAAGTCAAATTTCACCTAGGATTTCGCCTCAACAGACATTCAGGGCAAGTTCTAGACCATTGGCTCGGGACTTGGACTCACAATTAGATTCCTCACCACACACGCTAAGGGATTGCTAAAGACATCGAGTCGAGGGCCCACAACGACCTTAGTTACGATTTAAGCACACAATGGTCCGAAAAGACCACATGATGATTGATTGGTCAACGCAAGAGTCTCAAGGCCACAACTTTCACCATCCTAAACACAACATTATGTCTTTGACCATGGGATCAAAGGCAAATGTGCTAGGCCCAAGTGAAGCTTTGCTTGAGGTGCCCTTAACTACAACTATCAAAAACAAAAGAAAAATCAAAGAAACGGACTCAAACCCTTAAGAAGGTAGTCACTCCATCCATCATCGGGAAGAGCCACCCGGTTCACACAATATTCCACCCTTGGAAAGAACCGTGGCCTTAAGAAAACCAAGGGCTTATTGGAAGCGTCAAAAACAAAACAAAAGGCTACGAGCCTAACTATAAAGCTAAAAATGAAATTTTTTTGCGAAAAAGAAACTAGAATGAATATTTACAATAGGGAATTAGAATATACAAACGAGGGATGAATTTATACAAAATGTAACTTAACTTTATATACAAACCAAAATAGAAAATAAAAGGTGCTGAATGTAAAGTTATTTACATACCAAATAGCAAATCAAGCAAAAGGAATAAAAACTGAGTCAAATATGTACAATCATCCAGATAGTCAACAAAAAAGTAGGGCGCACCCCCACGAATAAGAGCTGGCATTGTCCCCAATGCCAACTACCAAAATAAGCATCAAACAAAAGTCATAGCAAAGGATATAGGGGCTCCCTAAGCCTGGTCCGTCTGCATGGGGTCATCTGTGGTCCCCAAGTCCTCCGTATGTGCGGGAGCCTCAGACTGGCTCCCGGCCTCCTGCTGCTCAACTGCTGGGACTGGAGCGTGCTCCTGGACCGGCTGTATGACAGGTGCATCCTGAGGCAAAGTGGATGAGGCCTCCTGTGGGACCGCCACCTCAATAACTGCATCTGCTGTGCTGGGGAGCTTCCTCTTCTTCCTAGGCTGCCTGGGTACCTGCTCCTGCTCTGGCTGTGGCACTGGTGCTGCTGGAGGGGCTGGATCTCCAAATAACAAGTCTAAAGGCATCTGATCTGCCAATAGCTTGTCCACATCTTTCCGCAGCTCCTTCACAGACTCTTTGGAAGCCCGTGACCTCCGCATCTTCCTGTGCTCCTTGGCAAGCTCCTTCAGAGCCTTGCCATGTGACTCCACTGCTGCAGATAGGGTAGCCTGAGTCTTCAGAATCTTTTCCTGGTTCTCCAGGAGCTTCTTCAAGGTATCCTCAATGGACTGAGGAATCTGAACTGGCTGAGGTGCTGCCTGGGTCTGAATAGTGGAAGACAAGGTGGACAACTTGGATGTCGCTGCTGACATCCAGTTGTTCAGGCTAGCCAGAGTCTGACTCAGCTGATGGGCAGTGAATGGATGTGTCCTGGAGGATGGTACTCTCGGGCCTGTGGAAGTACTGGGACCAGCAGAAGAAGAAGGTCCTGGAGGCAAGTCCTCAACTGTAGTGGCTGCAGGTGTGGCAGAAGGCTCGGCAGAAGGCTCTACCGCAACTGGCTCCTCAGACTGGCCAGTTGGGGTAGAGGAAGGTGGCTTGTAGTTCTTGGATTTAGGGTTGTCCGGACCCTGCATGCTGTACCAAGAGTAAGGAGCTACCGGCTTTGTCTTGACATCATATCTCCTCTTCTCCACCTCTAGATCCCGGAAATACATCGATAGGGTGTTTGGAAAAGGATAATTCCTGTCATGCTCTTGCCCCACAGCGGAGATCACACGGGACATCACATTGCCCACGTTGATCGGGTACCCAGCCATGATAGATGCAACCAGAACTGCTCGGGTAAGTGGAATTGTCTGGTCATGAGTAGAAGGGTCAAGCCGACTGCATACAAAGGTTAACCACCCTAGAGCCTCAAAACTGAATGTCTTCCTGAATATCTTCTTTCCAGCTTGCAACCACTCCGGCACAGTACCTGGGATTGCCAAGTACTGGGCCAACCACGGGCGGACTTCCTCTCCCATTGCCAACTTTGCCAAATACAGAGACTCGTCTTCATCACGGAACCCCAAATACTCATTTAACGATCTCCCATCAAACAACACTGTTTTGTTTCTAACTTTGGTCACCTTGGTATCCTTGACTATATGAGCCACATTGGAGTAGAACTCCCTAACCATGTGCTCGTTAGCATCTATGCACCTCTCCATGAAGAACTCCCAGCCCCATCTTGTTCTGAACTCCCTTTGCACATTCGGGTTGTGGGGTAAAAGATCAGTGTCAATGAAACATCTCTTCGGTATCAACTTCCTCAACGGCCACCATTCCCTAAACTTATGAAAGGCCACTTGACTGACAAACCGATCCTCCCAGACTTCAGGCTTCCTAGTTCTCTCAATCCCCCCAATCTGAGGTTCACCTCCCTCATCTTGGCCTGCACTCTCCCCAGATAATGAAGCTGTGGGGGAGGTGGAGTATTGCTCACTACCAGCTACGGACTCATCAGAAGAATCCGAGACTACAATCACTGTTCTTTTGGAGGTGGGTGATGGGGGAGGGGTATATCTAGGTGGAGGGGGTCAGTTACATGAGTTGGGATTGAATCGGAGGAGATGTCTTTGGAGGGTACATACTCACTCCCCGACGAATGCGAAGCATCCCTATCAGTAGCTTTGATCAATTTTCGAGTTCTTTTTATGTTTTCCCTAGCCTGGGGAGTGAGCTTTGCTATTCTTTTTCCTATACCCCCTCGGGAGGAACCTCCTCTCCCGGGTTGTTGTGACTGTTTGGCTCCCCTTTGTTTAACCACTGTCTGCAAAGATAAGCATCTAACATTGTTAGTTTAAGCACATGCAGTGAAACAAGTGAATCAAAATAGATTGCATAGACAATATCAGTACACAGCAGCATAAACACGTTGCAGAACCTAGCAATGCGGACCGCACAACTTGACAGCGGCCGCGTTAGGGCGACCGCGGACCGCACAGATGTAACGCGGTCCGCGNTATAATTTAAATTAAGATATTACTAAATGTATTTTTATTTTTTATTACTCTATATAGTATGACTTCACTCAGTTTCAATATAGATGAGATAGTTTGACTTGGCACGAATTTAAGAACGAAAAAGAAAACTTTTGAAACGTATGATCCTAATAGTTTTGTGGGGCCATGATATTTTTGCGCGGGTGTAAGAACCTCATTATATGTAAAATGGGTAAAATAAAAATTTAAAGTTAAATTATTTTCAAATACAGAAATGTGTCATTCTTTTGGAACAGACTAATAAGAAAAATATTTTATGTAAATTGAAAGGGAAGGAGTATATATTTTTGAGTCATATTGTATTTTTATTTGTTTGTAGCACCGGCTATATACGGGGTTATAATATTTAAGTTTATGTCAATAATTATTCATATAATTTATTCTTTTTAATTTATAGAATTTAGTAGGATCATAATATTATCCGCACAGCGGGTACTAATACTAGTATACTAGTAACTTTCTGAGATGACTTCTGATCAATACAGAAGAAAAGTTTGTCGTATCAATCCTTTGTGTGAAACTTTAGTTTTCTCAGGGATCATTTCTTGGACTCAAATCTTAATATATAATGAGATCACTCTTTTCCAATTTCAGCTAATGTTAACTTAAAACTTTGGATTTCTTCCTTATTGATGTCTAAGATACTTTCTGAATACAATTTGACAGACTATTACATGTAAACGAGAAAATGTCTTCGTGTCTTTTCCTACGGAATTAGCCAAAAAGTTAATAACAATTCAATGTTAAAATCAATTAAAGGATTGCAACTAGCTAGTGAACCGAATTCGTTGTCCAAATAAAAAGATAGCACCCTCCATATGGTTGTTGTAACTATTAGGATTTACGAAGTTTGATGTATAGTGTTGATTTAGGGTTTGAGACTTAATGATTACGTTAACACTGAATAACATAAGAGAACATGCTTGACTAGATATTTGCAAAAGCTTGAGTATATATTAAGTTGGATCATACATGTTAGCCATAAATTGGAGCTTAAACAGACTAACTTCACGTGGGGAAGGAATTAACTTGGCGTACTTGACCATTTGTTTTGCTTCTTTTAAAAATATCATGGAATGTTTCAAAGCAGTTTCCCTCTATACAACTTGCATGCCTCACAAGAGTGAACAAAGATGAGACTTTGGGAGAAGTAAAGCGTATATTATTTTAAGGGAATTTTCAATGAGGAAATGAATGGGAGATTGTGTAAAGACAAATAAGATGCCAACATCTGAAGCAACCATGACCTTAGACCAAATTCCATCAATTCTCTGCATTGGTTTTAGACATTTCTGAAAGAGACTTAGATGAGAGAGACACTGAATTTCGTCTTTGTATTACATTTGTAATAAGGAGAGTTTTGCAAAGAAACCTCCCCCCACCACAATATTTTCCTCTTTGCTTTTTTTTCTTTTTTGGCACTTAGTGAGGAGAATAAACCAAAAGAGAATAAAGGAGAATGAAGTTTTCTATAAGTTTGTTTACATTATTATTATTAAAAGGTTCCTTTGCCTTCCTCTTAATGCATATTGAGCTCCACACGCCAAGGAACCCCTAATTTATACAATACAAACTTAGCTGGCAGGACTACTGACCATCTAACAATTCAACTACATATAGGTGTTCACTTTAGTTTTCACATACATATTTAACTCTTTTTATCACTCTTACTTTAGCTATAATCCTTTTTTCTTTTTCAAATATTTAGTAGCTTTCACTAAATAAAAAACAGCTGACAGGTGCTTCTGGTCTTCTTCCTTGATAGTACTTATTTTCTTAAAATCTTCAACATATATAATTTGTTTTAGATAAGCAAGTTTTAAAATGTCAAAACAAGCTTAATAGATTCAAATATACCTAACTGTACAGTTCACGAATTTATTTTACTATTATCTTGATATTGCAAACATTATTGTAAACAAAGAAAAATAAATGAACAGCATTCAATAATAAGGTCGAGTTTCTTTCCTTCTCCATTTTTGTTACTCCACCTATTTGTACCCAGTCTATACTCTAACTTCATGGATATATATATATATATATATCATGTGGTGAATTTCAATTAGGAGAAAAGATGAGCTAGCTTGAACAAAAAAAGGAATATATTATTGGTAAGAAAATAAATGTGAAGAAGAAGAGAACAAAAATATAAAAGGTAAAATAAGAGAAGGTATACACTAGCCGCATGACTTATATGTGCTAAGTAAACTTACAATTAATTGTATAAGATAGAAGATGGAAAATAATCTTTCACTTTCTTTATAATTAGAAAGGAATACAAAGATTTGTAACAGAACATGTGTATCTTATCATAGCATTAAACAATTTATTACTTATTGTACTCAACAATTGATTCATGATGTAAAATGTGAATAATAATAATAATAAACAAATTGGAAAATTATTAACCAACAAGGAATTTAGCCAAAATAAGAGATATTATTCTCACTGGATATGGTGCTAAATTCAGTGGTTGTAGACGGTTGCGCGTACATGGCATCAGAAGAAGATATCGTTGAAGGTAGCGATAACGGTTGCGGTGGTGGAGGTGGCGGCGGCGGCAGTGCGGCGACGACGGAAACAGCTCCAGAAGCAAGCAATGATGAAATATGAGAAGAGGGAATATTAGTGAGAGTGGTGGTGTCCCCAAATTTGTACTTCAATATCTCTGCCCTAACAACATTTAATTCCATTTGTAAAGCTTGAACTTGCTGTTGTAAAGCAGAAATAGCTCCCATGCAACCATACACTGGATCTCTTAACCTTACATTAGCTTCATAAACTAAACTATTAGCTGTATCTGCTCTTTGGTTCTCAGATACCTCCTGCATTAATTAACCAATTTTACATGGAAATGGAATAATGTTGAAGATACATATAATTAAGTAAATAAAAATATATTTATTCTAACAAATTAGACTTCTAAATGAGAAAGTCATACAATTGAATGCCACTAATTATCAAAAAGAATTTTCACGTGCGGGCTCAGAAAAAATGAATTAGGCCTGCACACGAGGGAGGGGTGTGTTGTGAATAAAAGTGTATTCGTTCTAACAGCTTAAACTTGTGTATAAAATAGTCATACAATTCAAGATTTAAGATTGTTCAAGTAAAGAGAAGCACAAGAGGAGAAAGGTGCTTACCATTAGCATCTTGGAAACATTACTAGCACCAAAAACCTTGTGAACAGAAGCAAACTTTTGGGGTTCATGAGGTGAAAAATAGGGAGAAAATGGACATTCTTGAGCACAGCGACGTCTCAAAAGCTTACAGGCAGCACAAGGTGTTACAGTGTTTAAGGTCATTGTAGTTCCTGGATTCCCCAACAAATATCTCCTTCCCATTTGCGAGTAGTCATCTGCTTCCCTCTTTATTTTTTTGCCTATCTCCTCATATCTCTCCCTAAAACAATATATATAAATCTTTCGTTAACAATTAGTGATTCACAAATATGATTCTTTATTATTGAAGTTCCTAAAACATCTTGTAACAAAGGAAAAAAAAAAGAAGGAAAAGCCATTCTTCTAGAAGAAATGAATTTGGTTTTTTTGTTATAAATAAATGAACCAAAAGGTTTGCAGTAGAATATACCTTTCTCTTGACATTCAGGCATACTATCTGTATACGGAGCTAAAGCTAAAGTAGATTTATGCAGAGAAAAAAAAAAGGAGAAGAGGAAAGGAAGGAAGTTTTTGGATTGGAGGAAGAAGGAAGAAATATGAGTGTGAGATTTGTGGGAGGGGGTAGGGGTAGAAAAGAGTGCTTAAAAGGCAAGAAATACAATAAAAAGTTGGTCAAGAGTACTTTTTATTATACAAACTGACCAATTGAGACAGAGTTAATAATATACTAGCTAGTATGAACTAAATGAAGTGGCCGAAAATCCCTTTTGTTCATCACTAATTGTGGCCCTCTCCATAGCTGCTGTACGAGGATTCAGTTCAAGAATCAAGTATTTGATTTTACACAATAATGGCAATCGACATTACGTAGAGAAATGAAATTTAGGGTAAGAGTATAGATCATATATTGTTTCTAGTAAATAAATTAGTATTACATCTTCTATCCCAAATTTCGCTTCCCCCATCTACTATAGTAATGGAAATTTTTCCAATATTTTAAAATATATTCTTTCATGAATATTTGATACAAAGAAAAATACATTTTGTTATTTTCTGTAATCTTTGATCATGTTAATGTTAATTTAAAATAAATGTATTCCCCTTTAGCTTTTTAAAATTTGGTCAAAAAGGTCTTAGTAAACAAAAGTGCCAAAAAAATATTGACAGGGAACTGCAGCAATTTACCGCTAGCTTATGTGATAAATCGAGATAAGGATATACCTATATCTTAATTAACTATCGTTAAGCAATAAACTTTATGTAAAAGGCACCTATAATGCACTTATTGTTGGTGCATGATCGGAAGCACTTTTTTCTTCTTCTTTTGCATATGAGTTCACTAGAATGCCAACAAATTAAATATATAGGAGTAAATAATTTAGCTGAGTTGAGTAATAATACTCATACAGGTCTGGGAGTGATTCTATTTCTTATATTTTCCTCTTTTTGAAGAATTAACCTAAAAATGTCGGATTAACTGCTCAAGCATACGTATTATCATTGAGCTTAATAGGGAATATATTAGTGTGCTTGATAAGTTCAAGGGAAGTTAGTTTCTTGTCAATATCAAGACATCACTTCATTAAAATGACCACATTTGGGATCAAAGTGGAACTTGTTACTTAAATATAAGTGTTATGTCCTTTAAGAAACAACGTGTCGCCATAAGCATCTTGATTATTGATGTTTGTCACGAAAATGCGCTATTTCATTTTACAAAACGGCAACGAGTCTCCAATTCAATTAAGTTGGCTGCCTTCATTTTCTCTCTTTTCTTTCTTTTTGCACTAGAATCTTTGATATTCCTGGGAATCCAATTTCTTCTTTGTCAGGATTTGACAAGATTTTGTCCTTGCCCATCTAATTAATGTGCCTCCTAGCTCATCTAATAACATATAAAATTTCTTGCAGTTTTAAGGGAGTGAAGAAAACACTGTAAATTATTGGCCCAATACAGAAACAGTCCCTCAAACTTGGTTTCAATTACCATTTTGGCACGTTAAATAAGGCTTGTACCGATTAAATCATATTCAAAGTGTACCTCTTAAGCACAAAATAACTAACAAGCGAAACAAACTGTGAGCTTGATGAATCTGGGCACAATCTCAACATTCATCAAGCAACTGAGATTGGGTCTGAAATGGGGGATAAACTCGAGAGAGAGAGAGAGAGAGAGAGAGAGAGAGAGAGAGAGAGAGAGAGAGAGAGAGAGAGAGAGAG